>NC_034192.2:10453004-10588004 GCF_002021735.2 Oncorhynchus kisutch
ACTGACTTCACCTTGGTTTCAATGCTTTCTTCGATTCCAAGTTGCTTTCAAACACTGACCTCTACTATACGCCGTACTTACAAATATAGTTAGGATTTTGTACATATTCTTTCACATGACAGGGAGCTTAGCAGGTGGAGTAGGGAATTATGGAATGTTCAGGGACATGAGGGTATGAGGCCGAATCTCGGTGAAGACACTATTTAGTAACTTGATGAATGTGGAACCATACTTTCTGCACTGTTGTTCAAATAAATGGTTTTATTTAGTATAGTATTAGCTTCTGTCTTAAGCATCCTAAATAATGCCATAGATTCACTTTTTGAAAAAGAGCAAACTTGAATGCAAACGAGGGAAGCGTGGTGTAAAATGCAAACATGGTATTCCAACTGATTATGGGCTACTAAACCCAACGATTTACTGCCACAGAGTTTTGATTAAATTGTTTTTGCTGCTATTTATTGCTGACCAGCAGATGTCACTAATGTGCGAACAGATAATGAATCTCCCAATACTGTTTTCTGGCACAATTTGGTGAAAGAGCAGAAGCCTTGAGGAAGCCTCTGTTTTCCATCACTACAAATAAGACTCACACAGCAAATAATCTGTAAAAACATTTGTTGGCCAAATTCGACACTCTCATTGACCTCCATACAAAAAGTCTTCGCTTGGTGAGCGGAAAAAAATCGACAAAGATTTGGGGCCCAGTTATCAAATCAAATTTTATTTGTCACACGCACTGAATACAACATGTATATAGACTTTACAGTGAAATGCTTACTTACGAGCCCTTTCCTAACAATGCAGAGTTAAAAAGTAAGAAACATTTGCTTAATAAAAAAAGGAAACAAGGCTATATATATAAAAGGAGTACCAACTGGTACCGAGCCAATGTGCAGGAGTACGAGGTAGTTGAGGTAAGAGGTAATATGTACATGTAGGTAGGGGTAAAAGTGACCAGGCAATCGGTATAGATAATAAACAGAGTAGCATCAACGTATGTGAAAAGTGTGAATGTGTGTCTATGTGTGTGTGTCTGTGTGTGTGGAGTTAAAATGAATGTTGTTTTGTGTGTGTGAGTGAGTGTATGTAGTGTGTGTGTGTGTGTGTGTGTGGAGTTAAAATGAATGTTTGTTTTGTGTGTGTGAGTGAGTGTATGTAGTGTGTGTGTGTGTGTGTGTGTGTGTTGGAGTGTCAGTGTATGATGTGTGGGTAGTCCAGTGAGTGTATGTAGTGTGTGTGTGTGTGTGTTGGAGTGTCAGTGTATGATGTGTGGGTAGTCCAGTGAGTGTATGTAGTGTGTGTGTGTGTGTGTGTTGGAGTGTCAGTGTATGATGTGTGGGTAGTCCAGTGAGTGTATGTAGTGTGTGTGTGTGTGTTGGAGTGTCAGTGTATGATGTGTGGGTAGTCCAGTGAGTGTATGTAGTGTGTGTGTGTGTGTGTTGGAGTGTCAGTGTATGATGTGTGGGTAGTCCAGTGAGTGTATGTAGTGTGTGTGTGTGTGTGTGTGTGTTGGAGTGTCAGTGTATGATGTGTGGGTAGTCCAGTGAGTGTATGTAGTGTGTGTGTGTGTGTGTTGGAGTGTCAGTGTATGATGTGTGGGTAGTCCAGTGAGTGTGCATAGAGCCAGTGCAAGAAAACATTGCCTCTTCCTCTCTGGTTGGATTCTTCCTCAACGTTGTGAACAGAGTGCCCCATGGTAGTGGTGGGGTTACGGTATGGGCAGGTAGATATAAGCTAAGGACAACAAACACAATCGCATTTTATCAATGGGAATTTGAATGCACAGAGATACCGTGACGAGATCCTGAGGCCCATTGTCAAGTCATTCATCCGCCGCCATCACCTCATGTTTCAACATGATGATGCACAGCCCCATGTCTCAAGAATCTGTACACAATTACTGGAAGCTGAAAATGTCCCAGTTCTTCCATGGTATGCATACTCACCAGACATGTCACCCATTGAGCATGTTAGGGATGCTCTAGATTAACATCTACGACAATGTGTTCCAGTTCCCGCCAATATCCAGCAACTTCGTACAGCCGTTGAAAAGGTGTGGGACAACATTCGACAGGCCACAATCAACTCTACGTGAAAGAGATGTGTCGCACTGCATGAGGCAAATGGCGGTCACACGAGATACTGACTGGTTTTCTGATCCATGCCCCTACCTTTTATTTGAATGTATCTGTGACTAACAGATGCCTATTGTTAGAGTTGCGTAAATTCGAATCTGGTATCAGGATAAATATAACAATGAGTTACCGATTGTATACTATGTATTTTTTATTAGCTAAGTAATAAATGGCAAATGCAACTTTCGTATATACGGGCTCACTGTAATACCACGCAGGGCAGAACAGAGAACTGACAGGATGTATGTAAACAGTGTTCTTATACTGTGATAGACATAGTTCCAACCCGTCTGTTGGCCTATCACAGTAGAGGCTGGGCGTGGTTTAAACTTGCTCAGCCTATCGCAGGCGCTCAGGCGGGTCCCCGCCTCTTGGCGCTTCTTGGAGTCCTCCCTCCATCGATGTATAGATTCCTACTGTTCTGGTATCACCCCCTAGTTATAACAGTTGCTCAGTTCCTGCTATTGTGTTGTTCAGTATTTTTCCATCTCAGTTAAACCTCATGATGACCACCCCTCCCTATACCTGCTTAACCACAACTTTGTAAGATACAGCAAGTCACACCATGTGCTCAATATTGTTACATACAAACACAAGGACAAAGCATCTGCTGGGCTGTTATCTACAGTTTTGCAACATGCAGGTCACACCATGATACTCAGTTCTTGTCACACACACAAACAGGCAAGTAGCAAGCAGTTGTTTAATCTCATAATGATGCTCCAGTGCACAAATGCAGATGGAGGAGGAGGTGTGATGATTCTTTGCTGGTGACACTGTCTGTGATTTATTTAGAATTCAAGGCACACTTAACCAGCATGGCTACCACAGCATTCTGCAGCGATACACCATCCCATCTGGTTTGTGCTTAGTGGGACTATCATTTGTTTTTCAACAGGACAATGACCCAACACACCTCCAGGCTGTGTAAGGGATATTTGACCAAGAAGGTGGGTGAGTGCTGCATCAGATGACCTGGCATCCACAATGACATGACCTCAAGCCAATTGAGATGGTTTGGGATGAGTTAGACTGCAGAGTGAAGTAAAAGAAGCCAACAAGTGCTCAGTTAATGTTGGAACCCCTTTAAGGCTGTTGGATAAGCATTCCGAGTGAAGCTGGTTGAGAGAATGCCAAGAGTGTGCAAAGCTGTCATCAAGGCAAAGGGTGGCAACTTTGAGGAATCTCAAATATAAAATATGTTGATTTGTTTAAAACGTTTTTGATTACTACATGATTCCATATGTGTTATTTCATAGTTTGATGTCTTCATTATTGTTCTACAATGTACAAAATAGTCAAAATAAAGAAAAACCCTTGAATGAGTAGGTGTGTCCAAACTTTTGACTGGTATTGTATATACACTGCTCAAAAAAATAAAGGGAACACTTAAACGACACAATGTAACTCCAAGTCAATCACACTTCTGTGAAATCAAACTGTCCACTTAGGAAGCAACACTGATTGACAATAAATTTCACATGCTGTTGTGCAAATGGAATAGACAACAGGTGGAAATGATAGGCATTTAGCAAGACACCCCCAATAAAGGAGTGGTTCTGCAGGTGGGGACCACAGACCACTTCTCAGTTCCTATGCTTCCTGGCTGATGTTTTGGTCACTTTTGAATGATGGCGGTGCTTTCACTCTAGTGGTAGCATGAGAGGGAGTCTACAACCCACACAAGTGGCTCAGGTAGTGCAGCCCATCCAGGATGGCACATCAATGCAAGCTGTGGCAAGAAGGTTTGCTGTGTCTGTCAGTGTAGTGTCCAGAGCATGGAGGCGCTACCAGGAGACAGGCCAGTACATCAGGAGATGTGGAGGAGGCCGTAGGAGGGCAACAACCCAGCAGCAGGACCGCTACCTCCGCCTTTGTGCAAGGAGGAGCACTGCCAGAGCCCTGCAAAATGACCTCCAGCAGGCCACAAATGTGCATGTGTCTGCTCAAACGGTCAGAAACAGACTCCATGAGGGTGGTATGAGGGCCCGACGTCCACAGGTGGTGGTTGTGCTTACAGCCCAACACCGTGCAGGATGTTTGGCATTTGCCAGAGAACACTAAGATTGGCAAATTCGCCACTGGTGCCCTGTGCTCTTCACAGATGAAAGCAGGTTCACACTAAGCACGTGACAGACGTGACAGAGTCTGGAGACGCCGTGGAGAACGTTCTGCTGCCTGCAACATCCTCCAGCATGACTGGTTTGGCGGTGGGTCAGTCATGGTGTGGGGTAGCATTTCTTTGGGGGGCCGCACAGCTCTGCATGTGCTCGGCAGAGGTAGCCTGACTGCCATTAGGTACCGAGATGAGATCCTCAGACCCCTTGTGAGACCATATGCTGGTGCGGTTGGCCTTGGGTTCCTCCTAATGCAAGACAATGCTAGACCTCATGTGGCTGGAGTGTGTCAGCAGTTCCTGCAAGAGGAAGGCATTGATGCTATGGACTGGCCCGCCAGTTCCCCAGACCTGAATCCAATTGAGCACATCTGGGACATCATGTCTCGCTCCATCCACCAACGCCACGTTGCACCACAGACTGCCCAGGAGTTGGCGGATGATTTAGTCCAGGTCTGGGAGGAGATCCCTCAGGAGACCATCCGCCACTTCATCAGGAGCATGCCCAGGCGTTGCAGGGAGGTCATACAGGCACGTGGAGGCCACACACACTACTGAGCCTAATTTTGACTTGTTTTAAGGACATTGCATCAAAGTTGGATCAGCCTGTAGTGTGATTTTCCACTTTAATTTTGAGTGTGACTCCAAATCCAGACCTCCATGGGTTGATAAATTTGATTTCCATTGATAATTTTTGTGTGATTTTATTGTCAGCACATTCAACTATGTAAATGAAAAAAGTATTCAATAAGAATATTTCATTCATTCAGATCTAGGATGTGTTATTTTAGTGTTCCCTTTATTTTTTTGAGCAGTGTCTATACAAAACTTTTTCCTTAAAATATAATGTTTAGAAAGTTCATATGTTACTGTCCCCACTACAACAACAAAATACTTAAATCATGTAATTTTGTCCTTGAAACATTTAATTGAAATAACTGTAGAATTCCATTCATTCCAATGAGGACTGCTCCTTCTGGGGAGTTCCAATATGGCCGACATTTGCCTCAAAGCCATTTTGCTTTCACAATTAACCATTTGGTTAACAGCATCCCCGGTAGGCTACTGCAGCCTATGCAGCCTTACTCCACTCGTGATATCAAAGTCATTTTTGATAAGGCCCGAAAAGTAAATAAACGATTTGGTAAACTTTTTTTGTGGAAGATGTGTGCTTTAAACTGTTTGCTTGGTATGATTTGCTATTGTCTCTATCTGTGCATCCGACAGCTTTTCTACCATAAAACGTTCGATACCGTAAAGTGTTGTGTATTCACGCAGAAAAAATTCAGGAGGAGACTGTTGCGCGGTTGGCTTTGCAGCGTTTTGCGGGCGTCGGCTCACTTGACAGCAGTCTACCCAGATCAAACAAGAGACCATTACATAGGCTAATGTAGAAGGCCATTGACGTATAATTTGAAAACCTAATATCTTGATTTTAAATTCCAAGAACAACTACCTGCATCAGCTTGAATGCTTCATGTAACCTATGCTTGAAAGCATTCCTCTTCCGGCTACAGACACTAGTGAGCACGCGCGTGCTCCGCAACAGCGAACTGGTGCTGAAGCTGAGGAGGAGGCGCGCGCATCATATGAGCGCATCGCATTACATCACTTTGCTACGACGTGATTGGCTGAAGGTCAATGCGTACTTCGCTCGCGGACGATCGCGTCCTAGTCTAACCATATATCTCGACTCGAGACGATAATTATTATCGCTCTCAAAACAAATCTAATTATAACCTTTCAATTGATTACACATATACTGTCGTTCGGTGCCCGTTTTGAGGATGGCCGAGAGCGAGGCAGACACGCCAAGCACCCCGATAGAGTTTGAGAGCAAATACTTCGAGTTTGATGGAGTACGACTTCCACCCTTCTGCAGAGGAAAGATGGCGGAGATCGCCAACTTCTCCCTCAGAAGTAGCGACATATGGATTGTCACGTATCCCAAGTCAGGTAAACAATATTGGCAAGTGTTGATTCTATGCAATACATTAGTCCAGTACCCTCACGAGAGAATGCAGGGTCTTAGGTCTTCGCCATATTGTGTCGTGTGTAATAAACGCAATTGTCTTCAGTTGAGTCCTTATAAGTTTATGATTGCATTGTGTTCAGAGTTGCACTGGCCTATTAGGGAAGGGCATCAATGTTTACCTCTCTCCAAACGTAGCCTGCAGCAGGCTAAATGCTGCGATCGCCTTGCAGGGTTAGGAACATTCACAAATAGACAACAGTCTGACTTCGTGGCAGTCATGGCAGCTCATTGAAGGACTTTTCATTCTGAGTTATGTGCTGCTGAAATCAATAACTTAGCATAGGAACCTTCGAGTTACGTTAAACGCCGGCGCTCGTCGCATTCATTCGCTGTTGACATATGTTATCGGAGGATACACAGACAATGTATTGAATTTTCAGGCCTCGAGTTACTGCTTACATCCGTCTCTTTCTGTCAGATCTAGACTGCTTTGCGCAGTGCTGTGCTGCTGCGGACAGGGCTACGCTGTGCTTGCGCGTGACGCACTTGTGTGTTGACAACCTGTGCTGGAGCAGAACTCGCTCCACGGGTGGGTCCTCCTGGTCACGTGACTAGGTGGACATAAATATCCATCTTCCCTCAAGTTCATTGTGGGAGACAAATCTTTCAGAGACATATATAGCAATTATTCCTTTAATGTCTCTTCTCTGTCCACACTGGATTTCAGCAGTGCCTATTTCTGCATCTGCAGAAGTAAAGTATAATTGCAGGAGAGAGAGTAGAGAAGAGAGGTGGGAGCAGTCTGGGTTGTTGTGCTCTCTAGGCCTGTCGCGACTTCTGCCGATGTCGGTCCCTCTCCTTGTCCGGGTGGTGTGTTCGGCGGTCGACATCACCGATCTTCTAGCCATCAGTGATCCATTTTTCCTTTTCCATTGGTTTTGTCTTGTCTTCCTTCACACCTGGTTCCAGTCCCATCAATTACATGTTGTGTATTTAACCCTATTTTTTCCCCTCATGTCCTTGTTGGAAATGGTTTGTTTGTTTGTTAATGCTATTATGTGTTGGTACGTGACGGGTTTTGTACCCATCTTATTATTTTTTGTATATTTTGGTTTTGGAGTTTGTTTGTAAGTTCTTATTAAATTACTCTGTTTATACCAAGTTCATTCTCCTGCACCTGACTTCCCTGCCACCAATACGCACACCTTACAAGGCCTGGTAACAGATGCAGGCTGGCGATGTTGTTCCCTACAATATTAGCACTGTAAGGGAGTGAATGTTATTTGTAATAAGGGTTACATGGATAGAATCAGACCTCTGCAACACAAATGGCTGGCCCTCCCTCCAGCTAAATATATGACCTAAACCCTCCCTGAACGCTTGAAAGAAACTGTCGCCTGTACCCAAAATAATAATTAAACCAAAGTGGATAGCAGAGAACATGTATACATTTACCCTCACTGCTTGGACAGACCAGAGTCTTAAATATGCAGTTTTAGAAACTGTTCATCTTGTAAGCATTACATAGCAACACAGGAATTTTGATAGCACGCAAGGTTTTGGGTTTGCAGACCACCGTGGGCAAGAGTAGGGGTGGAAAATCTCCTTTCTAGTAAAAGCATCACATGAATCTGTCATCGCATTTTCAGGTCCAAGGAGAAATGGCCTTTTATAAACATTTCATGCAATTCTACTCCATTTTACATATACTACATGACCAAATGTATATTGACACCTTCTTGTCGAACATCTCATTCCAAAATTACGGGCATTAATATGGAGTTGGTCCCCCCTTTGCTACTATAACAGCCTCCACTCTTCTGAGAAGAGGCAGTTTGGAACTCCATCGTGAGTGTCGCAACCGAGGACAGATGATTTTTACGCGCTACGCGCTTCAGCACTCAGCGGTCCCGTTCTGTGAGCTTGTGTGGCCTACCACTTTGCGGCTGAGCCGTTGTTGCTCCTAGACGTTTACACTTCACAATAACTGCACTTACAGTTGACCAGGGCAATTTGATGAACTGACTTGTTGGAAAGGTGGCATCCTATGACGGTGCTGTGTTGAACGTCAATGAGCTCTTCAGTAAGGCCATTCTACTCCCAATGTTTGTCTCTGGAGATTGCATGGCAGTTTGCTCAGTTGTATACACCTCTAGGCAACAGGTGTGGCTGAAATAGCCAAATCCACTAACTTTTGTTTATATAGTGTATCTTAGAAATATAACTTTGCTCTGTGCTTCTCCCAGCATGCACTTCATAGCCTATAGGCTTTGGATCATTTGATTGAGACCACACTAAATAGCCTATAGGCGCAGTTGATGTTGCCCGCAGCATTGGGCACACCTCGATACAGCCTAATATGCAACTAATTCTAAAACACAGAAATATTAAGATTTCACCCATTACAAATTACATGACCCACCACTGGACTAGATAAAAAATAAATAAATACTAAACCCTCCCTTTGACTGAAATTCCAAAGCATGACCCTACCCCATTTTCCTCCAGGTAACCATTCTGTACATTTCTATCCCGAGTGGCGCAGTGGTCTAAGGCACTGCATCTCAGTGCAAGAGGTGTCACTACAGTGCCTGGTTTGATTCCAGGCTGTATCACATCTGGCCCTGATTGGGAGTCCCATAGGGTGGCGCACAATTGGCCCAGTGTCGTCCGGGGTAGGCCGTCATTGTAAGAATTAGTTCTTAACTGACTTGCCTACTAAAATAATGTTTAAATACATTAAAAAAATTTTACAACGTGCCATTTATAAGGTTTTGAGAGTGGAACGTCAACTATCGGAAAGTTAAGACTAGATATAGGCAAAAAACAGGAGCTATTGAGGGAGAGTCCTTCCAAGTGCACCTAGCCACGAATCTTCCTCAATCATGTCCATGTCACAACAGGCTCGGGCCCATCAAAGAGAAGGGCGGGAGATGCACAAGTCCCCAATGTCCGCAAAGCTTTCGGGGAAAATAAATGATCAGATCGATTTCCCAAGTCCTGGTGAAATATGTCGATGGTATAGACATTGTACACAGGTGGAAATTAGGCTTGAGGCAGTATACCGTATATACTGTATACCGGGGTATTTGGAAATAGCCACTGGGTGGTTTTTCAATACAGTCAATACCATTTGTAGCTACTTTTTTAAGTAAATACTTGCAGTCAACTTGAGCAATTAGGAGATAAAGCAGATCACATTCTTCATTTCACCTGTCACATTATTTTACATGAGCCAGTCATGTTTGTTTGTAAATAGCACAATGGGTGAGTCCAGCTGTGTATTGACAGGGGTTGCATTTTATATTCCAAGTCAACCGTGTTGTTGTTTTTTGCTTCAACACAGTGATCGTTTCCCTTCACAGAGAATACATTAGCGCAACACATTCGACAGATGGCAGCTACACAAGTAAATGAGTTGACAACGAAAAACGATACATGGCCATCATTTCTAATGTTTATCATACACATTTCTTCATGTTTTGCTTACAGTTCATCTTGAATTGTACCTGAGAAAAGCACAGAGAAAAGTACCTGAGAAGAGAGCTACACATCAGTCAGAGCGCTGTCTGCTGATAGAATGCCCATTCGTGAATTCTCATCCTAGTGGAGAAGTGCAACTGAAGCACAAAATGTGTCTGACGCCAAGCAGAAATGACAAAAAAAGCATTTTAGATCTGCTTTTATAAAACACACCAAGAGATATATTACCTGTTATATATTATCTTCCTGCTGTGAAAAAGGAAGAATTCTGTGTTAACGCGACCTGTAAGTTTAACTTACTAGTTATCTAAGTAAGTTACTGAATGAATAAGGTGATGGGGCGTCATATTGTGTCAGCTTTCTGCCGTATTCGAGAAGTCAAAGCACTTTGGGTGAGTTATCTGGACAGCAGATACTGCTGTCAACTTGATTTCCTTGCGTTTTTTTCTCCTCCGTTTTCTCCTTCTATCTGCTTCTCCCCAATCTTCTCTGAGTAGAGCAGGTAAACCCCAGACAGACACAGCTTGTACACATGCTGCTTCAGATCAGACAAGCGTGCATCAAAACTTTTGTTCATTTGTACGTCTCTTGTTCACATTCGTTTGTAAATGTTCAAACGCACCAAAAATGTCATTCGGTATCTCCTACCTATATACACTACCGTTTTTTTTGTCAGAAATACAGTGTAGACATTGTTAATATTGTAAATGACTATTGTAGCTGGAAACAGCTGATATTTAATGGAATATCTACATAGGCATACAGAGGCCCATTATCAGCAACCATCATTCTTGTGTTCCAATGGCACATTATGTTAGCTAAGCCAAGTTTATCATTTTAAAAGGCTAATTGATCATTAGAAAACCCTTTTGCAATTCCGGAGTCGCCTCTTCGCTGTTGATGTTGAGGCTGGCGTTTTGCGGATACTATTTAATAAAGCTGCCAGTTGAGGACTTGAGAGGCGTCTGTTTCTTAAACTAGACACTAATGTACTTGTCCTTTTGCTCAGTTTGTGCTCCCACTCCTCTTTCTATTCTGGTTAAAGACAGTTTGCTCTGATCTGTGATGGGAGTAGTACACAGCTTTCTTGGTTTCTCAGTTTCTCGTTGCATGGAATAGCCTTAATTTCTCAGAACAAGAATAGACTGTTGAGTTTCAGAAGAAAGGTCTTTGTTTCTGGCCATTTTGAGCCTGTAATCAAATCCACAAATGCTGATGCTCCAGATACTCAACTAGTCTGAAGAAGGCCAGTTTTATTGCTTCTTTAATCGGGACAACAGTTTTCAGCTGTGTGCTAACATAATTGCAAAAGGGTTTTCTAATGATCAATTAGCCTTTTAAAATAATAAACTTGGATTAGCTAACACAACGTGCCATTGGAACACAGGAGTGATGGTTGCTCATAATGGGTCTCTGTGTATGCCTATGTAGATATTCCAAAAAACAATGTGCCGTTTCCAGCCACAATAGTGATTTACAACATTAACATTGTCTACACTCTATTTCTGATCAACATCATATTTTAATGGACAAAATAAAATGCTTTTCATTCAAAAAGACATTTCTAAGTCACCCCAAACTTTTGAATGGTAGTGTATGTATAGCTTTATGAGCTGGAATTGCAAATTGCAAATTGTTTATTTTTGTTCGTATTTGTTAGCATATTTAGATAGCAGCTTCCATGGAAATTCACAAATTTTGTTAGAATTTTGGTAGCAGATGCCCAATGCTTTTTATGTTTTTGGCGCCCACTTGTGCACTAAACCGGTAATACTGTAAATCCTGGAATGATAGAAGGACGGTATGACGATCTGAAAAATCTGGAAACCGCACAACCCAAGCGGACAGTCAATACTCACTGTTCGCCTGTCCGACAGCCAAGGGCGTAACTTTGTGTTGTTGGGGGGGAGCGGAGAGATCGGAGAATTTTGGCTATTCTTCAAATTGTAATATCTCATTAAGTTAAGTTTGCGCCTCTTTAACCAGCTCTGAAGGACTTTGTCGTCTTCTGCCTTTTAAAAGTTCCTAAAGATTTTCATGTTCTTCTTCATGACCTGTTAAGGCCTCACCCTGTCTTGGAAAGAACTTCACTGAACCTTACATTTTCAGTAGATAATGTTTTGCTTCCTCTTCTTAAATCAGTAGATAACTGTGAGTCCACAGGGTTTGATTTTTGTGAACTCTTTAAGCATAAGCTGAAAACTTCTCAAGAGCCTTCTTCCAATTTCTAAAGCCTGGTGCTAGCTGATATACCTAGCTAAGGTTAGCTAGCTAATATAGCCAAACTAGCATTGCAGCATTCGGTATAAAACGATACTGCACAAAAATATAAACGCAACATGTTAAGTATTGGTCCCATGTTTCATGAGCTGAAATAAAATAGCCTAGATATTGTCCATATGCACGAAAAGCATATTTTTCTCAAATTTTGTGCACCAATTTGTTTACATCCCTGTTAGTGAGAATTTCTTCTTGCCAGTATAATCCATCCACCTGACAGGTGTGGCATATCAAGAAGCTGATTAAACAGCATGATCATTACACAGGTGCACCTTGTGCTGGGGACAATAAAAGGCAGGGTTTGAGTTTTTGCCAAAGCGTGACCTCTTATTCAGAAAAACTTTGGGTGCAATGGAAGCTGAAAACCCCCTTTAAAGAGGCACTGTAATGCAGCAAGAGGAAACTTGAAACCACTTCACTTGAAATGACAAAACTCTGTCAGCTCGCTTCTGGATTACAATGCACTTGGGATGTGGATGATTTGGCTTTGTACTGGGACTGATGTCGATAACTTCTATTTGTGGCTCTGCACCTGTCATCTGTGCTCAACTGGTCCCTGACTTGTGGCTCAGTCCCCTTCATCAAACATGACAACAAACCGTGTCTTACTTTCTATTGCCAAAATAGAAGGGCCTTGCTATTGCCAAAATATGATTAAACTTAAATAATATTACATCTACAAGGCATGTCTTACAGGACTACATTTAAATATTCCAAAAGATCCATATCCGTATTCTCAGTCATGTGAAATAAATAGATTAGGGCCTTTATTTTAATTGACCCATTTCCTTACAGTGCCTTGCGAAAGTATTCGGCCCCCTTGAACTTTGCGACCTTTTGCCACATTTCAGGCTTCAAACATAAAGATATAAAACTGTATTTTTTTGTGAAGAATCAACAACAAGTGGGACACAATCATGAAGTGGAACGACATTTATTGGATATTTCAAACTTTTTTAACAATTCAAAAACTGAAAAATTGGGCGTGCAAAATTATTCAGCCCCCTTAAGTTAATACTTTGTAGCGCCACCTTTTGCTGCGATTACAGCTGTAAGTCGCTTGGGGTATGTCTCTATCAGTTTTGCACATCGAGAGACTGAAATGTTTTCCCATTCCTCCTTGCAAAACAGCTCGAGCTCAGTGAGGTTGGATGGAGAGCATTTGTGAACAGCAGTTTTCAGTTCTTTCCACAGATTCTCGATTGGATTCAGGTCTGGACTTTGACTTGGCCATTCTAACACCTGGATATGTTTATTTTTGAACCATTCCATTGTAGATTTTGCTTTATGTTTTGGATCATTGTCTTGTTGGAAGACAAATCTCCGTCCCAGTCTCAGGTCTTTTGCAGACTCCATCAGGTTTTCTTCCAGAATGGTCCTGTATTTGGCTCCATCCATCTTCCCATCAATTTGAACCATCTTCCCTGTCCCTGCTGAAGAAAAGCAGGCCCAAACCATGATGCTGCCACCACCATGTTTGACAGTGGGGATGGTGTGTTCAGGGTGATGAGCTGTGTTGCTTTTACGCCAAACATAACGTTTTGCATTGTTGCCAAAAAGTTAAATTTTGGTTTCATCTGACCAGAGCACCTTCTTCCACATGTTTGGTGTGTCTCCCAGGTGGCTTGTGGCAAACTTTAAACGGCACTTTTTATGGATATCTTTAAGAAATGGCTTTCTTCTTGCCACTCTTCCATAAAGGCCAGATTTGTGCAATATACGACTGATTGTTGTCCTATGGACAGAGTCTCCCACCTCAGCTGTAGATCTCTGCAGTTCATCCAGAGTGATCATGGGCCTCTTGGCTGCATCTCTGATCAGTCTTCTCCTTGTATGAGCTGAAAGTTTAGAGGGACGGCCAGGTCTTGGTAGATTTGCAGTGGTCTGATACTCCTTCCATTTCAATATTATCGCTTGCACAGTGCTCCTTGGGATGTTTAAAGCTTGGGAAATCTTTTTGTATCCAAATCCGGCTTTAAACTTCTTCACAACAGTATCTCGGACCTGCCTGGTGTGTTCCTTGTTCTTCATGATGCTCTCTGCGCTTTTAACGGACCTCTGAGACTATCACAGTGTAGGTGCATTTATACGGAGACTTGATTACACACAGGTGGATTGTATTTATCATCATTAGTCATTTAGGTCAACATTGGATCATTCAGAGATCCTCACTGAACTTCTGGAGAGAGTTTGCTGCACTGAAAGTAAAGGGGCTGAATAATTTTGCACGTCCAATTTTTCAGTTTTTGATTTGTTAAAAAAGTTTGAAATATCCAATAAATGTCGTTCCACTTCATGATTGTGTCCCACTTGTTGTTGATTCTTCACAAAAAAATACAGTTTTATATCTTTATGTTTGAAGCCTGAAATGTGGCAAAAGGTCGCAAAGTTCAAGGGGGCCGAATACTTTCGCAAGGTACTGTATATGAACTGTGGCTCAGTAAAATCTTTGAAATTGTTGCATGTTGCATTCATATTTTTGTTCCGTGTAGATAATTTGGTGTGTGAGGTTGGTAAATGTTTGCTAAACAGCACTATAATGGTGTAGTTTGGGCTGAATCTTTCCCTCATTGGTGTCATTTTACATTGAGACAAACGACTACCTATTTACCTTTTCCTCTTGATTCTCTCTACCTCCTCCCCCCCTCCTCCTCCCAGGTACCAGTCTACTTCAGGAGGTGGTGTATCTGGTGAGTCAGGGGGCGGACCCAGATGAGATTGGTCTGATGAACATCGATGAGCAGCTTCCTGTTCTGGAGTACCCTCAGCCTGGCCTAGACATCATACAGGTAGGACTACAGTACTGAGTATTACTACTGTTCTGGAGTACCCTCAGTCTGGCCTAGACATCATACAGGTAGGCCTACAGCACTGAGTATTACTACTGTTCTGGAGTACCCTCAGCCTAGACATCATACAGATAGGCCTACAGCACTGAGTATTACTAGTGTTCTGGAGTACCCTCAGCCTGGCCTAGACATCATACAGGTAGGCCTACAGCACTGAGTATTACTGCTGTTCTGGAGTACCCTCAGTCTGGACTAGACATCATACAGGTAGGCCTACAGCACTGAGTATTACTACTGTTCTGTAGTACCCTCAGCCTAGACATCATACAGGTAGGCCTACAGTACTGAGTATTACTACTGTTCTGGAGTACCCTCAGTCTGGACTAGACATCATACAGGTAGGCCTACAGTACTGAGTATTACTACTGTTCTGGAGTACCCTCAGTCTGGACTAGACATCATACAGGTAGGCCTACAGTACTGAGTATTACTACTGTTCTGGAGTACCCTCAGTCTGGACTAGACATCATACAGGTAGGCCTACAGTACTGAGTATTACTACTGTTCTGGAGTACCCTCAGTCTGGCCTAGACATCATACAGGTAGGACTACAGTACTGAGTATTACTACTGTTCTGGAGTACCCTCAGTCTGGCCTAGACATCATACAGGTAGGACTACAGTACTGAGTATTACTACTGTTCTGGAGTACCCTCAGTCTGGACTAGACATCATACAGGTAGGCCTACAGTACTGAGTATTACTACTGTTCTGGAGTACCCTCAGTCTGGACTAGACATCATACAGGTAGGCCTACAGTACTGAGTATTACTACTGTTCTGGAGTACCCTCAGTCTGGACTAGACATCATACAGGTAGGCCTACAGTACTGAGTATTACTACTGTTCTGTAGTACCCTCAGCCTAGACATCATACAGGTAGGCCTACAGTACTGAGTATTACTACTGTTCTGTAGTACCCTCAGTCTGGCCTAGACATCATACAGGTAGGCCTACAGTACTGAGTATTACTACTGTTCTGTAGTACCCTCAGTCTGGACTAGTCATCATACAGGTAGGCTACAGTACTGAGTATTACTACTGTTCTGGAGTACCCTCAGTCTGGACTAGACATCATACAGGTAGGCCTACAGTACTGAGTATTACTACTGTCCTGGAGTACCCTCAGTCTGGACTAGACATCATACAGGTAGGCCTACAGTACTGAGTATTACTACTGTTCTGTAGTACCCTCAGTCTGGACTAGACATCATACAGGTAGGCCTACAGTACTGAGTATTACTACTGTTCTGGAGTACCCTCAGTCTGGACTAGACATCATACAGGTAGGCCTACAGCACTGAGTATTACTACTGTCCTGGAGTACCCTCAGTCTGGACTAGACATAATACAGGTAGGCCTACAGTACTGAGTATTACTACTGTTCTGTAGTACCCTCAGTCTGGACTAGACATCATACAGGTAGGCCTACAGTACTGAGTATTACTACTGTTCTGTAGTACCCTCAGTCTGGACTAGACATCATACAGGTAGGCCTACAGTACTGAGTATTACTACTGTTCTGGAGTACCCTCAGTCTGGACTAGACATCATACAGGTAGGCCTACAGCACTGAGTATTACTACTGTCCTGGAGTACCCTCAGTCTGGACTAGACATCATACAGGTAGGCCTACAGTACTGAGTATTACTACTGTTCTGTAGTACCCTCAGTCTGGACTAGACATCATACAGGTAGGCCTACAGCACTGAGTATTACTACTGTTCTGTAGTACCCTCAGTCTGGCCTAGACATCATACAGGTAGGCCTACAGCACTGAGTATTACTACTGTTCTGTAGTACCCTCAGTCTGGACTAGACATCATACAGGTAGGCCTACAGCACTGAGTATTACTACTGTTCTGTAGTACCCTCAGTCTGGCCTAGACATCATACAGGTAGGCCTACAGCACTGAGTATTACTACTGTTCTGTAGTACCCTCAGTCTGGCCTAGACATCATACAGGTAGGCCTACAGTACTGAGTATTACTACTGTTCTGTAGTACCCTCAGTCTGGACTAGACATCATACAGGTAGGCCTACAGTACTGAGTATTACTACTGTTCTGTAGTACCCTCAGTCTGGCCTAGACATCATACAGGTAGGCCTACAGCACTGAGTATTACTACTGTTCTGTAGTACCCTCAGTCTGGCCTAGACATCATACAGGTAGGCCTACAGCACTGAGTATTACTACTGTTCTGTAGTACCCTCAGTCTGGACTAGACATCATACAGGTAGGCCTACAGCACTGAGTATTACTACTGTTCTGTAGTACCCTCAGTCTGGCCTAGACATCATACAGGTAGGCCTACAGCACTGAGTATTACTACTGTTCTGTAGTACCCTCAGTCTGGCCTAGACATCATACAGGTAGGCCTACAGCACTGAGTATTACTACTGTTCTGTAGTACCCTCAGTCTGGCCTAGACATCATACAGGTAGGCCTACAGCACTGAGTATTACTACTGTTCTGTAGTACCCTCAGTCTGGCCTAGACATCATACAGGTAGGCCTACAGCACTGAGTATTACTACTGTTCTGTAGTACCCTCAGTCTGGCCTAGACATCATACAGGTAGGCCTACAGTACTGAGTATTACTACTGTTCTGGAGTACCCTCAGTCTGGCCTAGACATCATACAGGTAGGCCTACAGTACTGAGTATTACTACTGTTCTGTAGTACCCTCAGTCTGGCCTAGACATCATACAGGTAGGCCTACAGTACTGAGTATTACTACTGTTCTGTAGTACCCTCAGTCTGGCCTAGACATCATACAGGTAGGACTACAGTACTGAGTATTATTACTTCCTGATCCTGAATCACTTGCTTGTAAAACAGACAGGTACAGTTAACCAAAACACTCAGCCCACCACATGCAGCACCATATTTCAATGCAAAGCAAGAATGATTGCTTGTTTTATACCGTCTCTGTTCCCAATGTCATGATGACAATTCCTCTATGTTTTCACAGGAGTTGACGTCTCCTCGTCTGATAAAAAGCCACCTGCCCTACCGCTTCCTGCCTACAGCCATGCACAATGGAGAGTCCAAGGTTAGAGTACATTTCAATTGGTTTGTGTAATGTTTTCTATAATGTTTCCATCTATTCAGTCCTAATTGTCTGTGTGGTTCTATGTGGTTCTCCTGTAGGTGATCTACATGGCGAGGAACCCTAAAGATCTTGTGGTGTCTTACTACCAGTTCCACCGCTCCCTCAGAACCATGAGCTACCGCGGAACCTTCCAGGAGTTCTGCAGACGCTTCATGAACGACAAGCGTGAGTGTCAGAGTTTAGGGTTCACCCGCCCTGGTGTGCAGGGGGTGTCACTATTCATCATGTGTCCTCTGTCTACACTGGGCTACTTCTCTTAATTGGGACTAAGAGGAATGGTTGGCTAACAGGGAGGCCTGGCATTATTTAGGTAATAAGTAACTGATCAGACCAGGTTGTGTGACGAGGGAAGAGAAAGCCTAGTCACCTGGGGAAACTCACTAAACTCTCTCCACCTATGTCTCTCTCTCCCCTTCTTTTTCTCTCTGTCTCATAGTGGGATATGGTTCCTGGTTTGAGCACGTGCAGGAGTTCTGGGAGCATCGCATGGACTCAAACGTCCTCTTCCTGAAATATGAAGACATGTACAAAGTAAAAACCGCTTTCCCTCTCTTCCTCTCTCTCTCTCCCTCCATCACTCATCTATATCTACTGTCTATATCTAACTAAAACCAACCCTTACCTGAACCTCTATCCTAGAGGTACAGTGATTAGTGAGCCGCAAAAACCCACCATTTATACATAAGTTCATTCTGGAAGCCTCTAACAGGCCAGGTTTGGCCCTACTTTGGGTGGTTCTGCTCTGTCCTATCCCAAATGTCACTGTAACTTTACCCATACCACCTAACCCCTATGATAATCGTACCCCCCTCAGAGCTACGTGGCAACCAGAGTTCCGGTCTATGGAACGGTAACTGCACTCTCACTGGGGCAGAATGGGGACAAATCAGTAGTGTTGTTTGCTGTTCCAAAGGTCCCTTCAGGGCTGCATTGCACGGAAACACACACACACACACACACACACACACACACACACACACACACACACACACACACACACACACACACACACACACACACACACACACACACACACACACACACGTATGCAGGCTCTCATGCTCACATACACACACACACACAGAAACACAGTGTGTTCTTGTTAGGAATAATTTGCAAACATGAACATTTATACAGTATATACACTAGCAAGCCTTCCAGGACGAGATCTTATTCACTATCACTCAACGTGACTATCAGTGTTACAACATAGTTACAGCATTGACACTGTTGGGGGAAAGTAGCTCATGTAGCCTACCTTTCTTGGAAAACACATAGGCTTTTCTCAATCGCGTACAAGCATATTTTCTTTTAACAATGTTGTCGACTTCCAAAGTAGAGTTGAAAAGTGAACTCTGTGACCTTTGGCGAAACAGTAAATACCGTCTCAAAACATGACTGCATTCTTCAAAATTTCAGATTGATCAAAGGAACACGACTGCCTGCAAAAAGATAAACACAGACATATTTATCTGTTGAGTCCAAGCAGACAAAACAGAAAGTTAGTCAGTCTAATACAAATCCAAGTAGATCAATGCATTTTCTTTGCAGTCACTAAAAAGGAAGTACAACTATCCAAAGGTGCAGAATTATGGGCTATTACTCTCCTTTTATGCATATTACACCAAACAATTTCATACACAAATATTATTCCTGATAAAAAATAAAATAAATAAGCACATTCATCGGTATTATCACAATGCAGTTCCATGTATTCAATACAAAGGCTAGTTTGCTCGTTGCTATATAGACTTTCCATTGGTGCGCAGAAACACTATCCGCAAGTTTCCTCCGACACGTTGGTGCGGCTGGCTTCCGGGTTAAGCGAGCAGTGCAGCTTGGCAGGGTTGTGTTTCGGAGGACGCATGGCTCTCGACATTCGCCTCTCCCGAGTCCGTAGGGGAGTTGCAGCGATGAGACAAGACTCTAACTACCAATTGAATATCATGAAATTGGGGAGAAAAAGGGGTAAAATAAAAAAAAAAAAAAAAAAGGTGAATAGAATGGAGGAACACAACTATGAATGTATAGGCCTCAATCATCACCATAGAAAAGCTCTATCAAAGTTCACAATGTGGAAGATGATGACTTATGGGTAACACAACTTCATGCTCTGCATCCCTGCATGTCAACAATATTTGGGCAGTTAGACAGTCCCCGTTTCCTCGATCTTTCCATGTATTGTTATTCTATTGTACATGGTATGACACTGATGGGGTGATCTAGAATTTTGTGCAGTAGTATTTACTGATTGCCAGAAACAGTGAACGCAATTGCACAAATTTCTCTTCTGATGAAAACAATGTGTTATAGTCTACGAACAAAACTTAACAGTGACTTTAGTATTCACTGATGACAAAAGTAAAAAATGCAAGTCAGTTACTAAGGCAAGAAAATGATCAGAATTTCTGTACATGTATTTGAGCGTTTGACCAGTGCTGTTCTGCTGTAGATACGTTTCAACACAGATCCAAAAATGGCTTGTACGCAATTGAGAAAAAAACGTAACATGTATGGCAAGTGGATTTGCTGAGCAAGTGTGTTATAAAAGCATAAGACATCTGTTTCTATAGAAAGAAAAAAGGAACTGTGGTCAAAGTTTAAAGCCGTCCACATAGGCAGACAGAAATTCAGCCGCTTTATTGCAAGGCAATGAAACTCCAATGTATAACCGCTAGATAACACATAGAAGGATCCGTAAACGTGTCTTAGATGACATAACCAGATGTTCGGAGTCAGAGTTCAACCCCCACTCTGTCTGAGATGTAGGGGAGAGTGGAGTGAGTTGAGACGCTTTTTACATTCAGCATCCCTCCGTCAAGGGAACTATAGTATTCTTTCCAACAAAGATTTCTACATAGATTTCAGGATGTTGTGTATCCCTGAAAAGAATCAGATGACATGTAAACATGACCGTTTTGAAAACACGCGGGGTAAGTTGTGCCAACAGAGACCTCTTGTTTTGGACAAGCGGGACGGGGGGAATTAAGCCGCCTACAAATGTCTGTACTGAATGAAATATGAACAGTACCTTTTAAAAACCATGTCTATCTTTATTTCCCAAACACAAATTCAACACGATCGCTTTTTGTCTTTGAATCACTTTAAGCATATTTTAACATTTCTTTAACATTTTGTGTATGGTTTCCTAGAAACAAGAAAACCATACCCCTTTGGCTCAACTTCCCCCACTTCCCCCTATAAATACAGCCCAAACTACCTTGTCACAGTGGTGTGACTGGGTTGTGTATGGAATAGAAAGTACTACAGCCTGTCTTATACTCCCTATTATTAAGACGTTATCAAACTCGAGTTCATAGGTCATTTGGGAGTGATAAGAAGAAGAGATAATTTGGTACAGTCACCTCATAAATTATTGGCACTCTTGATAAAGATGAGCAAAAGAAATACTGTATTAATTAAATGACACAAATACTGAGCAGTATTGAAATGTTTTCTACAAAACTCTTATTATTTTATATTGCTCAGAGAAATAGATTTTAATAATAGTAATAATATGTTTTCTCAAATAGATACGTAGGTGTCAAAAATATTGGCACCCCTATATATTTTTGGGGGGCTTTTTTAATTTAGTCTCAGCTTAAAGCGCAATCAGCAGCAGGAACAATAACAAAGCTGTCTCCCCACCCCTGGTTTTGATAAAAATCTGAGGGATGGAGCTGGAGAAATGTAACCACTCTCAAATTCATAGACAAGGCTATGGATGCAAGGAATCATGTTTTGAAGCTATATAGTATTGGTTTACAAACTGAGTAAAACAAGTTTATATATTGTTTTCTGATGGTGTACGACAGTTGAACTAAGATCATGAGGCATTTATAAGTTATATTCTTCAATAATCAACGGGTACATATAATGTCCAGAAATAGATGTAACAACTGCAGATTTCCCCTTTTAAGGAACTGTATTGTGGCCTTCCATGGCTTCCTGTTTCACTGGGGTGTAAAAATGAGGTAACATGCATGTAAAATGCCAATCATTTTGGAGGTGACTAAATATAATTACTATTTATTTACATTTCTCTTCTGTCTTTGACTCCTTCCCTTCCCCTCTCCTCAAATCAAATCAAATCAAATGTATTTATATAGCCCTTCGTACATCAGCTGATATCTCAAAGTGCTGTACAGAAACCCAGCCTAAAACCCCAAACAGCAAGCACGGTGGCTAGGAAAAACTCCCTAGAAAGGCCAAAACCTAGGAAGAAACCTAGAGAGGAACCAGGCTATGTGGGGTGGCCAGTCCTCTTCTGGCTGTGCCGGGTGGAGATTATAACAGAACATGGCCAAGATGTTCAAATGTTCATAAATGACCAGCATGGTCGTATAATAATAAGGCAGAACAGTTGAATCCCCTCTCCTCTCCTCTCCTCTCCTCTCCTCTCCTCTCCTCTCCTCTCCTCTCCTCTCCTCTCCTCTCCTCTCCTCTCCTCTCCTCTCCTCTCCTCTCCTCTCCTCTCCTCTCCTCTCTACTCTATCCTCTCTCTCTCTCTACTCTATCCTCTCTCTCTCTCTCTCTCTCTCTCTCTCTCTGTTTCTTCTTCTCCTCTCCTGCTCTCCTTCATCTCTCTCTCCAGGACCTGGGGACGTTGGTGGGGCAGCTGGCGAGGTTCCTGGGTGTCTCGTGTGACAAGGCCCAACTGGAGACCATGGTGGAGAGCTGCAACCAGCTCATAGAGCAGTGCTGCAACTCAGAGGCCCTCTCCATCTGCAGGGGTGAGGTCCTCTCCATCTGCAGGAGGGAGCGAGGAGGAGGGTTGCGGGAGAGAGGGCGGTAGAGAAATAGAGGGGGTAGGGAGAGAAGGAAGGGAGGGAGAAAGATGGAGCAAGAGATTTGGGAGAATGAGATAGGGCGGGAAAGGGAAGGACAGAGGTAGAGAGCGAGGAAGAGAAAGAGAGGGATAGTAGGCATAGAGGAAAGGAAGATGAGGATGAAAGAAAACAGAAGTGAGGGGTAGAGATAAAGATAAGCCAAGGAATGATTGTTACGGAGGCAGAGATTTCCGAATATCTCCCGACGACAGAGTTGAGAAAGTAAAGAGATCTGTGGGGTTACTGAAGCATTGTGTGTTTTGTGCCGTAAAGTGAAAGGAAGGGGTGAAGGCTGTGTGCCAAGAGGGACAGTAACCTAACGTGTGTATGTCAACTCCAACCTTTACACACACACACACACACACACACACACACACACACACACACACACACACACACACACACACACACACACTGTACTTGATGTACTCCCTCTAGCCCCATTCATAGCTTCGCTGCTTGCATCATATACATTGTTTAGGCTATTATTAGACACTCACAAGCCTGGACACAAGCATGCTTGCAGTGCATGATATCGTGCACTCAGATAGAAGAGGGGGATCAGAGGGAGAGAGAGAGAATGACAGAGAGACAAAGAAAGAGGATATCAGAACGAAATGTGTGAGCCTCAGCCGTACACCAAAATGCAGCAAGCTGGAATGTTATCCGTTGCTGTATACTGTACATACGGATGCACTCACACTCTTCAAGGCATATAGAATATGTTCATATGGCTTTACATCTCTGCTAACCTGGCTGAGGATGAGTCAACCTAGACCAGATTTGTATGTAGGTTATGTAGAACAGTTACATACTATGTGTTTGTGTGTAGTCTATAACTTTAAGCAATGATCCAGGGCCAGTTTAGTTGTTTGGCTCATAGTGGTGAAGGTTAGCACTGGGTTGCAGAAGTCTGATCCTTGGTCTGTTAGGGGCAGAGAGTAACGAGAGCTTTATTGTAGCAAACCGCAGATCATGAGTCAGATGTACATACCCCAGCAGTAACATAAACCTTCAAAGGAACAGGGAATATCTCACTGGACCATTCATTAAGGGCATTTCCATACACTCCTATTTTCGCTCTGCAACGCCTCCCTGTGGTTAAACATAGTAATTACAGCTCAGTGATTTCTGGCACAAGGAGTTGCACCTTACTGTTCAGTTTGGAAATCCGTTCACATTTGTTGTACTTTTTCTGAATGTTGTTTTAATATAATTATGATTTCATTTTTCATGTTGATCATTGTAGATTTTTGCTATGTTGTTTTTTTCTTATGATTTGTTGTCAGATTTGTCTTTTTTTCTCCACGTTCTGTTTCTTTTAGTGCATGGACCCTAGCCTCTGACCTGGTGCTGGTCTAACATACAGCTCTGAGCTAATAGAGCCATAAACACACATTCCCATACACACTACTGGAGGACAGGTGAGTCCATATCTGTAGACATACATACATAGGCCCAAAATGATTGGCGCTCTTGATAGATGAGCAAAGAAGACTTTGCTGGCAGCAAATAAATCATACAAAATGCTGAGCTATATTTAAAAAATATATATATTTAAGTAGGCAAGTCAGTTAAGAACAAATTCTTATTTACAACGATGGCCTAGGAACAGTGGGTTAACTGCCTTGTTCAGGGGCAGAAGGAGTTTAACCTTCTCAACTCGGGGATTTGATTTAGCAACCTTTCGGTTACTGGCAAACCACTAGGCTACCTGCCACCCCATATTGTATGCTCCAAAAATGATATTATTTTATTCTAATACAATTTCTCAGAGAAAGAGATTTAGTTTAACAAGTAATATTTTTCATCTCAAAAATATGTTTTCAATACCTTTCAATACTTCACCTTGTGAGGATAACGGCACTGAGCTTTTGTCTAAAATGTTTTATGAGATTGGAGAACACATTTGGCGTGGTCTTCCATACAACATCTTTCCAGATCATTGATATCCATCGTCTGCTCTTATGGACGGCACTCTTCAATTCAAACCACAGGTTTTCAACGGGGTTCAAATCCATATGACTGAGATGGCCATTGAAAAATTGGGATTTTTTGAGGTCAATGAACCAGTTCTTTGTGGATTTTGATGTGTCCTTGGTGTTATTGTCTTGCTGGAAGATCCGCTAGGTTTCAGCCTGCTGGCAGAGGCAGCCAGGTTTTTGGCAAGAAATGTCCTGATACTCGGTAAAGTTCATGATTCCGTTGACCTTAACAAAGGCACCAGGACCAGTGGAGGTGGAATAGCCCCATAACATCAAAGATCCACCACCATATTTTACAGTAGGTATGGGGTTCTTTTCTGCTTCTACACCCTTATTTCAACACCAATTTCAATATGAAAATGACATTTCGATATGAAAATAGAGCACCTTGGCCACACACACCAGTGGTGGGTGTATAAGCAGGAAAGATCCCCATACCTAGATATATGAGATTGCGCTACGTTAGATAGTAGCTGTTTTACGAGCCTCTGTAACGAGTTGGCAGCTCTAGATATTCTGCTTACTGCGGACCAGGCCCTAATCACTGGGACTCGAAAAAAGAGTCAGGCATGGCGGTGTAGGTTTTCATCAAGGATCTCTCTGTACTTTGCTCCATTCATCTTTCCCTCGATCCTATTAGTCTCCCAGTCCCTGCTGCTGAGAAACATCCCCACAGCATGATGCTTCCTCCACCATGCTTCAACATAGGGATGGTGCCAGGTTTCCTCCAGACGTGACGCTTGGCATTCGTGAAGCTTGGCATTTCATCAGACCAGAGAATCTTGTTTCTCATGGTCTGACAGTCCTTTGGGTGCCTTATGGCAAAGTCAAAGCGGGCTGGCATGTTTCGAGTCACATGGCAAAGGGTCTGAATACTTATGTAAATACTTATGTTTTTCATATTATTTGATTTATTAAAGAAATGTGCAAACATTTCTAAAAACATGTTTTTGTCATTATGGGGTATTGTGTGTAGATTGCTGAGGACAATTTTTTATTTAATCCATTTTAGAATAAGGCTGTAACGTAACAAAATGTGGAAAAAGTAAAGGGGTCTGAATACTTCCTGAATACACTGTATATACATATCTACCTCCATTACCTCGTACCCTTGCGCAGCGACCTGGTACCCCGTGTATATAGCAAAGTTATTGGTACTCGTTGTGTATCTATTCCGTGTGTAATTATCTTGATCTTTTTTAGATTTGATTTGATTACCTACTGTAAAATATGCTGCTGGATCTTTGATGTTATGGGGCTATTTTGCTCAATATAACTTGTTAAACAAAATCTCTTTCTCTGAGCAATTGTATTACTATAAAATAATACACTGCTCAAAAAAATAAAGGGAACACTTAAACAACACAATGTAACTCCATGTCAATCACACTTCTGTGAAATCAAACTGTCCACTTAGGAAGCAACACTGATTGACAATACATTTTGCATGCTATTGTGCAAATGGAATAGACAACAGGTGGAAATTATAGGCAATTAGCAAGACACCCCCAATAAAGGAGTGGTTCTGCAGGCGGTGACCACAGACCACTTCTCAGTTCCTATGCTTCCTGGCTGATGTTTTGGTCACTTTTGAATGCTGGCGGTGCTTTCACTCTAGTGGTAGCATGAGACGGAGTCTACAACCCACACAAGTGGCTCAGGTAGTGCAGCTCATCCAGGATGGCACATCAATGCAAGCTGTGGCAAGAAGGTTTACTGTGTCTGTCAGCGTAGTGTCCAGAGCATGGAGGGGCTACCAGGAGACAGGCCAGTACATCAGGAGACGTGGAGGAGGCCGTAGGAGGGCAACAACCCAGCAGCAGGACCGCTACCTCTGCCTTTGTGCAAGGAGGAGCAGGAGGAGCACGTGCACGTGACAGAGTCTGGAGATGCAGTGGAGAACGTTCTGCTGCCTGCAACATCCTCCAGCATGACCGGTTTGGCGGTGGGTCAGTCATGGTGTGGGGTGGCATTTCTTGGGGGGGCCGCACAGCCCTCCATGTGCTCGCCAGAGGTAGCCTGACTGCCATTAGGTACCGAGATGAGATCCTCAGACCCCTTGTGAGACCATATGCTGGTGCGATTGGCCCTGGGTTCCTCCTAATGCAAGACAATGCTAGACCTCATGTGGCTGGAGTGTGTCAGCAGTTCCTGCAAGAGGAAGGCATTGATGCTATGGACTGGCCCGCCCGTTCCCCAGACCTGAATCCAATTGAGCACATCTGGGACATCATGTCTCGCTCCATCCACCAAGTCTGTTGCACCACAGACTGTCCAGGAGTTGGCGGATGCGTTAGTCCAGGTCTGGGAGGAGATCCCTCAGAAGACCATCCGCCACTTTATCAGGAGCATGCCCAGGCGTTGTAGGGAGGTCATACAGGCGCGTGGAGGCCACACACACTACTGAGCCTCATTTTGACTTGTTTTAAGGACATTACATCAAAGTTAGATCAGCCTGTAGTGTGGTTTTCCACTTTAATTTTGAGTGTCACTCCAAATCCAGACCTCCATGGGTTGATAAATTTGATTTCCATTGATAATTTTTGTGTCATTTTGTTGTCAGCACATTCAACTATGTAAAGAAAAAAGTATTTAATAAGAATATTTCATTCATTCAGATCTAGGATGTGTTATTTTAGTGTTCCCTTTATTTTTTTGAGCAGTGTATAATTTCCCCACCAAAATGTATATCCGTATTTGTATTATTTATTTAATACAGTCTTTTTTGCTCATCTCTATGGAGGGTGATTATGGCCCTCACTGTACACGGTTGGGAGTCATAAGGAAGCATAGATAGCCTATGAGCTGATCAATATGCAATAAAGAAGGTTTCAAAATAATAACATTCATATCGACTACTGACCATTCCTCTCGGGCCGTTTGTCTCAGTGATGTATGATCATGTGACTCTTTCTTCTGTCAGGTCGCGTGGGACTGTGGCAGGACATCTTCACCGTGTCTATGAATGACAAGTTTGACACGGTGTATAGACAGAAGATGGGCAAGTCTGACCTGACCTTTGACTTCGGCCTGTGAGGACCGGACCGACTGACCACAACGACACGAACACGGACTACACTCCTCCTCCTGCTGCCTAAACACTGTACACTCCTCTGCCTCTCTTCATCAATCAATCAATCAATCAATCAATCACGTATTGGATATAATGTATATATCAATCGCTCCACCGCCAAAGACTATAGCTGTCAATCAACCAACCAATCAATCACCCAATAAATGTGTCAGTCAACACACCAATCAATCAATATAAAGATTGCATCCTTAAAAAGCTCACAAATCAATTTTGATTTATCAATCAATCGGTCAGTTTCTCAGCCAATCAGCGAGATCCTGTTTTAGCCCAATGTGGCACAGATCCCATCCCCCACCCCCATCTATGTCCCCCCTCTCCGCCCATCATTCCATTCCTCTTCAGTATGTACCGCTGTGTATGTATACCAGTGCTCTTTAGCGAGTTGTGTATGTGGCAGTGGCCCAAAACCTGAGGGAAACGCATGGAAGTTTGTGGCGCCGTCGCCAAACCAATACAGAGGAAGCTTCCACATCTCGTTCAACACTTAACGTTGAGACAGTGTTATGTTTTTTAAACGCTGTATGAATGCTATGGTGGGGTATCATAAGTCCAGCTCAGAGTCAAGTATAGAGACCACCCATGACTGCCCTTTGATACAGAGCAAGTGTTCAGTTTTGGCTGTATCCAGGTCAGTTTCTATTTGACCTAGTCCTTCATTTTAGCGTTTTTCACTTTCAGTACATTACATAGCTTGTTTGTTACAAAAAGGCTTTCAATGGGCATTAGCTTAATCAGCACTAGACTTTTTGTAACAGCCTTTCTTGCTGAAGTGAATGGGGATGAATGGGGATGTGAGTGTGTGTGTGTGTGTGTGTGTGTGTGTGTGTGTGTGTGTGTGTGTGTGTGTGTGTGTGTGTGTGTGTGTGTGTGTGTGTGTGTGTGTGTGTGTGTGTGTGTGTGTGTGTGTGTGTGTGTGTGTGTGTGTACATGCTCGTGTGTGAGCAAAATCACAAAAACAACACATCACAACTGCCTTTCATATCAGTTCTGTTTGTTCATGCTGCTAAAGTGATGCCTTTCTCTGTCCTCAGGCCCATAGCCACCTATAGAGTTAATGTACTACACTGAGACAACAGAGTATCCCTCCATGTTACCAGCATTCTCTGTGTGCTATCCCCCAAGTACATGTCCCTTCAGACTGGATCCAAAGTTGGATGGATGGATGTATTCATCCCTCCCCAAAGGTTAGGCATCAAAACATCATCGCCCTCTGTTTGTCATCAGAGCCCCCTTTCTCTTCTATTGCTTACATCTCTTTCTCTTCCTCCTCTCCGCTGTAAATGCCCTCAGACAGACCAGTAGACCCTCCCCTCCCAACCCCTCTGCTCTGCTGGACACTTGTGAATGTGTTTATTGATGTGGATGTAACAACCTCAACAGACCCCTCCCACAGGCTCAGTTCTCTGCTTTAGGACTTCCCTCTTTCACTTTCTCTCACTCACTCACTCTCTCTGTCTCTCTGTTTCTCTCTCTCTGTGTGTTTCTCTCTCTCTGTTTCTCTCACTCTCTCTCTGTTTCCCTCACTCTCTGTATCTCTTTCTCTGTTTCTCTCTCTCTGTTTCTCTCACTCTATCTGTATCTCACTAGCGATTCAATTCAATTGGCTTTAGAAACATGTGTTTACATTGCCAAAGCAAGTGGAATAGACAATAAACAAAAAGGGAAATAAACTCTCTTTTGTCAGCTTTTTCTCTCATTCTCTCTGTTTACGACTTTTGGCAATCCTGCTGCAGCCCACCTCCACAAGGGTAATGTGGTGTACTGTTTGTTTGGTTTTTATATGCCTGTAGGGTTGTCCTAACCTGGGCATAATGAATCGTACTTTACATGCTTGCTTGCTGGTTTATTAATAAAGTTATGTATTCAGGACAATTGTGTTGAGTGTGATGTCTTCAATGCACTTGCATTACTTACTAGCCATTTTGAGTCAAAGTATAAATGCTGATACTTCCGTTGACAACCTCCCTCTGCTCAAGCCATGTGGTTCCCTCTCAACTGTTGCTCCATCTGGAGGCTTGGAATACTCAAAACGCTGAAACTCGTAGTCCAGACCTACTCATACCGTATACTGGTGCTGCTTTATTTGATTCTTGATCGTTTTGCGTTTTCAAGCGCTTTGAGAGTCATTTTTTTAATAAAAAGAGCGATAGAAGTTGAATACATTTATTATTACTTTAATAGGCATCTGCAGTATCACCATAGTCCTTATCACTAACCACTCGATGTGTTTACTGTTGCGTGAGGGTCTACTACTCTGGATGAAGAACATGTAGCTTCAAGTGGAGGCAAAGGCATGAAGGGAATTCCTGACATAACATCCAATCATAAACAATAGCGGGAGGAGTCGGGAACTGTAGAACGGTGTCAATACATCTCTATGACAACCACAACGCGTTCTCTGCGTCCCCCTGCGCTTTTACTCAACTCCAAAGAAACCCGAAGGAGAACGTAGGTCAGAGTCAGAGAGAGACCATTTCAATCTATCCAGAACTACATGACATAAAGGAAGGGGGTAACTATGACATTCATTAATTGTAGTAGGCTACATTTCTTCCTGACCCTTTTAATGGATGTTTTTTTAGTTGCAGCTTAAAATTAAACAAGCAAAGTCAAATAATTGATTTATAACAAACAAGCATTTCAAATGGAGAGATCACAGGAACTAATTTTGATATTTCTAAATTACAAACGGTACTTTCCATTCAAGTACTAATTCATGAATTCATTTGTGACATAATTTGCATAAAACAACACAAACATTTTAATAAACAACTACCCTTTTAATAATCTAAGCAGGAGGCAAATATGTAAATGTTGTGATTAACCTTGGGGCGACTTCAATGCTAATTATGAAAAGGTTAATTTGAAGTAAAATAATAATTGCCTTTTATGTTTAAATTCTGCTCCCATCCCCGATGTAAAATGTTTCCTATTGCTGTTGCTTTGATTGACTGAGACAAGCTGGCAAACATCTCCTCTACAATGTGCTTGTCTGATATCTTAACACAGTTCAAGTAGAACAGTAGCCTTGAGTTGATTTATGATGTGTTTGCGTTGGGAAGAGTAAGACATTGTAAACCATCCTCATGTGACGCAGGAACAGAACACCATGCTCTCATGAATAATGTCACCTGGGTTTCACCCGACACACACACACACACACACACACACACACACACACACACACACACACACACACACACACACACACACACACACACACACACACACACACATATCAAAAACTCTCCAGTGAGTACTGTATGCACCACCCTTCTCTCCCCCCTGTCCCCACAGCTCCACCGGAGCCAGAAGGTATGAGACGGACCCCCCCTGTGGTGCCCCACAACTTGGGCCTGGGGGACTTGACCCTCATGTCCCGAGGACTGGTCATCGCCCCGCGCCCCTGGACCGCCCAGCACATCAGCATCACACACACACCTGGCTCTACACACTCATATACACACACACCTGTGGAAGGACAGGGAGCAGGGGAACCCAGAAAGACAGCACTGCAGTCAGACTCAGGTGAGTTCATTCATATATCATTCTCAACTCATAGCTTACTCATAATTTAACATGATAATGTACCGTAAGGGCAAAACCCTGGAATAAATCTAATCCAAACACACTAAACAGTGTCCCCCCACACAGACTCCTAATCACTTCCATGTCCTTCTCCAGTCTCATTGGTACAGTCAGCCCCAGATGAGCATCTGTCCCTGGGGGAGATCAAGGCCCTGCTCCCCCGGAGGCTGGGGGAGAGGCTGGAGGATGTGAGGGCAGCGTTCAAGGCCCTGGACCCTGAGGGGAGCGGCTCAGTGACCCGGGGGGAGTTCAGACAGGTGGTGGAGGCCTTCCTCTTCCCCCTCACGCAGACCCAGCTCAACGCCATGCTGGCCAAGGTGAGAGAGGGCAGATGTGGGTCTCTTATAGACTGGTTTGCGATCTGTTTGTGCTGTCTTGCCAACTCCAATGATAATAGCAGTTGGCAAGACAGCACAAACAGATCTGTAACCTGTGGGGTGTACTACAAAGCAGGTTCAATGAGTTAGCCAGCTAACTTGCCTAAATATTCTGAAATAACTTGTAATTTTTTTAAAAGATATGCTGGAAATTGACATGGTCGAATTGACTCAACAACCAAAAACACATATCTAAGTTGAGCTTTTTTAAAGAACCAGAAAATCCATAATTATTTCTGGATGTTTATCAAAGTTAGCAGGCTAACTCATTGAACCTGCTTTGTAGTACACCCAACAGGTGTCCTATGTTCTGCTCTTGCATAGTCTGACAAAGTAATGCTGATTCTCAAGCTCTGGGCTCCACATCGCCACCACTGCATGGTCATTGACTATATTGGCCACTAGATAGCAGTACAAGACTTGAGGTTAGTCTTGGTAATGACAAGTGACATGCTCTATCACATACTGTTAAAAAAGGGTTTTATGGCTCATGGAGAGGGGACACCGTTTCCGTATCTGAAATGATTTCAACTTTTTCCCACTAAGCCTTACTACATAGTCTTGGAGTTCTCAGTTTCTTTATAACGTTTTAGGACAAGTGCTGTGCACAGATGTTTGGTTTGGGTGTCACTGCCCTTTTCTGTTTTCAGAACTACACGGAACAAAAATATAAATGCAACATGTAAAGTGTTTCCCCTGTTTCATGAGTTGAAATAAAAGATCCCATGCATTTTCAATACAAACAAAAACCTTATTTCTCTCAAATGTTGTGCACATCATCTGTTTAAATCCCTGTTAATGAGCACTTCTCCTTTGCCAAACTAATCCATCCACCTGACAGGTTTGGCATATCAGGAAGCTGATTAAACAGCATGATCATTACACATGTGAACCTTGTACTGGGGACAATAAAAGGCCACTCTAAAATGTGCAGTTTTGTCGCACAACACAATGCCACAGATGTCTCAAGTTTTGAGGGAGTGTGCAATTGGCATCTTGACTGCAGGAATGTCCACCAGAGCTGTTGCCAGATAATTAAAAGTTAATTTCTCTACCATAAGCCGCCTCCAACGTCATTCTAGAGAATTTGGCAGTATGTCCAACCGGCCTCATAACAACAGACATGTATGGCATTGTGTGGGCGAGCGGTTTGCTAATGTCAACGTTGTGAACAAAGTGCCTCATGGTGGCGGTGGGACTATGGTATGAGCAGGCATATGCCATGGTCAAAGAACACAATTGAATTTTATCGATGCCAATTTGAATACACAACAATACCCTGACGAATTGTGAGGCCCAACCGAAAGGTTGCAAGTTCAAATCCCCGAGCTGACAAGGTACAAAATCTGTCGTTCTGCCCTTGAACAGGCAGTTAACCCACTGTTCCTAGGCCGTCATTGTAAATAAGAATTTGTTCTTAACTGACTTGCCTAGTAAAATAAAGGTAAAAAAATTAAAAATAAAAATATATAAAAAAATCTGTATTCCCAGTCATGTGAAATCCATAATTAATTGATTTCAATTCAACTGATTTCCTCATATGAACTGTAACTCAGTAAATACAATGAAATTGTTGCATGTTGCGTTTATATTTTTGTTCAGTATATGAGGACCACTTAAGGAAATGTGACTCTCTTGATGCATCACTGACAGTAGTAATAGCATTGGCCACATTACTCATTGATCAAATTGATCATTCCCTTGCACTGTTTATGAAAGCAGTGGGGACATTGATCGATGTTTAGTGACGTAGTATAGCTGTTCGCGCGTTTACATTTTGTGTTCCTATACCTCCCACTGTTTGTTCTTCATCCACACCTGTTTATCATTGATCAGTACCAGAGTGGTGTTATGGGTAGGGATATACACCTACAGCACAGTTGTTTATCATGTATACGGTGTATCCCTTCTCCCTCCATCCGTGGTGTGTTGCTGTGCGATGCCTCTCGTCACTCCACAGCGCCAATGTAATTGTCTCCACTGTTCCTCTTTGTTCCGTCTCAGCGCTCACGCCTGACAGTTTGACTGCCTGTCTTTCCCACAGATTTCCACCCATAATATCAGCACTTTGTGCTCCTCCCTCCCTCCCACCTCCTCCTCCTCCTCCCCCTCTCTCAGTCTTTCTGTTCCTTATTCATTAAAAATACTGTGTTTTTTGAGGGGAGTTGTCGAAAGTTTACTTTAAAGGACCATATCGCAGGAGCAGCAGCTGTTGTGCTGGTGACATTTTGATGTGGAAGTCGCTTTGTGCTTGAGGGAGGGAGATGCCACAAGCGGCTTTTTCCCCCCTTCTCTGTCTCCCTCCTCTTTCTCTTTCCTTGCCTTTTTGTCTCATCTGTTTCTCAAACACTTTCAGAGAAGCGATTGAGAGCTCGCTGCGTCTAAATTATAATTTAAAAAAAATCGTGATCAATTATTTAGCAGGCGGTGGTTGCCTTACATGTTAAAAAACACTTGCTCCAATAATTACAGGGAAGTCCTAGAGCAGAGTTAGAGAGGGAGGAAGGGAGGGAAAGAGAAATAAGACTGACAGAAAGACAAAACAAGAGGTGGACAGAGAGGGAGTGGAGGGGAAGACGGAGGCGGATGATGGACAGAGTCTAAGACAGAAAGAGAGAGAGAGAGAGAGAGAGAGAGAGAGAGAGAGAGAGAGAGAGAGAGAGAAAGAAACAGAGGGAGTCTGTCATGTCTGAAGGGTGCTCCACTGCTCATTCACTATAACATAATGACCTGGGTCTGACCTTCACACTAGAACACTATACCTACAGTCGTGGACAAAAGTTTTGAGAATGACACAAATATTCATTTCCACAAAGTGTCTTTAGATATTTTTGTCAGATGTTACTATGGAATAATGAAGTATAATTACAAGCATTTCATAAGTGTAAAACGCTTTTATTGACAATTATTTTTCAAGACCTCTGCAATCTGCCCTGCCATGCTGTCAATTAACTTCTGGGGCACATCCTGATGGCAGACCATTCTTGCATAATCAATGGTTGGAGTTTGTTAGATTTGTGGATTTTTGTTTGTCCACATGCCTCTTGAGGATTGACCACAAGTTCTCCATGGGATTAAGGTCTGGGGAGTTTCCTGGCCATGGACCCAAAATATAAATGTTTTGTTCCCTCTAGCCACTTAGTTATCACTTTTGCTTTATGGCAGAGTGCTCCATCATGCTGGAAAAGGCATTGTTCGTCACCAAACTGTTTCTGGATGCTGAATCAACTTTCTTGGGCACCCTGAAGCCTTCTTCACAACAATTGAACCGCTCTCCTTGAAGTTCTTGATGATCCGATAAATGGTTGATTTATGTGCAATCTTACTGGCAGCAATATCCTTGCCTGTGAAGCCCTTTTTGTGCAACGCAATGATGACGGCACGTGTTTCCTTGCAGGTAACCATGATTTACAGAGGAAGAATAATGATTCCAAGCACCACCCTCCTTTTGAATCTTCCAGTCTGTTATTCAAACTCAGTTAGCATGACAGAGTGATCTCCAGCCTTGTCCTCGTCAACACTCACACCTGTGTTAACAAGAGAATCACTGACATGATGTCAGCTGGTCCTTTTGTGGCAGGGCTGAAATGCAGTGGAAATGTTTTTTGGGGGATTCAGTTCATTTGCATGGCAAAGAGGAACTTTGCAATTAATTGCAATTCATCTGATCACTCTTCATAACATTCTGGAGTATATGCAAATTGCCATCATACAAACGGAGGCAGCAGACTTTGTGAAAATTAATATTTGTGTCATTCTCAAAACTTTTGGCCATGACTGTACACAGCAGTCTTACCAGCCCCATTCCCAGGTATATAGAGCATGCAGAGCGGTGCAGTACTCCTGTGGTTCTAGCTAGGCGTTCCGCTCGGTGCCTGCTGATAGCAGTGATAATTAGACAGTGTGACATCTATAATAAGACTCAATGCCATAGAGCTCTGTAGGGAGCAGAAGCACTGGATTACACCGTGGGAGGATGTAGGGCAGGGTGTCAGAGACTAGACTTTGATTATGAGCCACCAGAATAGGTGTGTGTATATATCTACCTATCCATGTGTGTGTGCTTGCGTGCATATCTTCCTTATCCATCTGTGTGCGTGTGCGTGTGTGTGTGTGGCTTACTTAAGTGAGATACTGTTCCACTGCTGGTGCCAGGATAAAAGCAGTGGGCTGATTCCCCAGGTGTGACCCGTTCTGAACACCACCTATTCCCCGACCACCCAGCCCCAGAATTACAGCTCAACCCACCTGACGCTACACAGGCAGAACCCTGCTCTTACCGTCTGACGCCATGGAGTTGTCATTACTCTTCACTTTGGTTGTTGTGGGCAAAAGTCTGGAATTGCTCAGAAGTTTTAGGGAAAAAAATCAATTTAAATTTCAGCATTATTATTATGCTTATGATGAATGTGATCATTATCATCCTCCTTATCACCATCGCCATCCTTGTCCATTCTCTACCAGTGATCCAGATACGCTGAGTAAACAGTCTGGATTTGTTGGTCTCCTGTAGGTGTCTAAGAGAGACAATGTAACGGTGGACTACATGGACTTTCTCAGGAGGTACAGCAGGGTGACTACAGCACAGAGACCCTACAGCTCTACAGCACAGAGACCCTACAGCTCTACAGCACAGAGACCTTACAGCTCTACAGCACAGAGACCCTACAGCTCTACAGCCTCCTCTAAAGCACAGAGACCCTACAGCTCTACAGCCTCCTCTACAGCACAGAGACCAGACAGCTACCACAGGTGGGCACATCACCCTTACACTGTAACGCGCATAGGTGAAAATACTATCTGTGTTACATGACCCTATGGTTGGTTTGGTTCAGCAGGTTGACCTCTCTCTCTCTCTCTCTCTCTGTTTGTCTATATGTCTGTCTTCCAGGTGTGTCTCTGGATCAGACCAGAGGGGTATGACCCTGACTGAGATACATCAACGCCTCAAACACAAGGTCTGGATGACACACACACACACACACACACACACACACACACACACACACACACACACACACACACACACACACACACACACACACACACACACACACACACACACACACACATAAAGACACTAATGCACACCTTGTTGTTTCAACACAAGCCTGGAGAAGATAGATACCACTCTATATAAAAGGGAGGTGACAAACATGACAAAATGACATGTCTATGTGGGCGGTGAAGTGATTCACCTGTGAAATTGAGATGGAGATGTTTTTGTCATGTCAACATAACAATGTCCCTATGTATCCAGAAGAATGTACAGCACACGTAGGAGGCATACTACACTAAACACAAATATATACGGAACATGTGTTGGTCCCATGTTTCACGAGAAAAAAAAGAACCCCCTGAAGTGTTCCTGATTAAACAGGATGATCATTACATAGGTGCACCTTGTGCTGGAGGCAACGAAAGGCCACACTAAAACATGCAGTCTTGTCACACAACACAGTGCAACAAGTGTTGAGTAAGCGTGCAAATAGCATGCTGACTGTAGGAATGTCCACCAGAGCTGTTACCAGAAAATGGGATGATAATTTCTCTACCATAAGCCGTTTTAGCGATTTTGACAGCACGTCTAACCGGCTTTACAACCGCAGACCACGTGTATGGCGTCGTGTGGGCGAGCTGTTTGCTGATCTCAACGTTGTGTACAGAGTGCCCCATGGTGGTGGTGGAGTTATGGTATGGGCAGGGATAAGCTATGGACAATGAACACAATTGCATTTTATAGATGACGAGATCTTGAGGCCCATTGTCGTGCCACTCAGCCGCATCACCTCATGTTTCAGCATGATAATGTACGGCCCCATGTTGTAAGGATCTGTACACAATTCCTGGAAGCTGAAAATGTCCCAGTTCTTCCATGGCCTGCATATTCACCAGACATGTCACCCATTGAGCATGTTTGGGATGCTCTGGATCGACGTGTACGACAGTGTGTTCCAGTTCCCGTAAATATCCAGCAACTTCGCATAGCCATTGAAGAGGAAGGGCACAACATTCCACAGGCCACAAACAACAGCCTGATCAACTCTATGTAAAGGAGATGTGTCTCGCTACATGAGGCAAATGGTGGTCACACCAGATACTGACTGGTTTTCTAATCCTTTTTTTTAAAGGTATATGAACAGATGCATATCTGTATTCCCAGGCATGTGAAATCCATAGATTAGGGCCAAATTAATTTATTTCAATTGACTGATTTCCTTATATGAACAGTAACTCAGTAAAATCTTAGAAATTGTTGCATGTGGCGTTTATATTTTGGTTCAGCGTATAACGCAACCATCTGTATTTGCATTTTGCAGTGCATATGTTCCAGATATTAACTAGGTTGTTTATTGTGATGTGAAATAGAGGATTGTACTAAATAGAATCAGTGGTTAGATGAAGCCCTCAGAGGTTGGAGTTGTCACAGTTCTGTTCTGTTGGGCTGTACGACAGGCTGCTGTGCAGTGGGTAATGTAGTAATGTACAGTGCCGTCGGAAAGTATTCAGACCCCTTTACTTTTTCCACATTTTGTTACGTTACAGCCTTATTCTAAAATGGATTAAATAAAAGATCTCAGCAATCTACACACAATACCCCATAACGAAGTGAAAACTCAATTTTTATTTTTTATTTTGCAAATGTATAAGAAAAAAAAAAAAAAACAGAAATACCATATTTACATAAGTATTCAGACCCTTGAGCACAGCTGCATCCTGTTTCCTTTGATTATCCTTGAGATGTTTCTACAACTTGAATGGTGTCCACCTGTGGTACATTCAATTGATCGGACATGATTTGGAAGGCACACACCTGTCTATGTAAGGTCCCACAGTTGATGAAAACCTGCTCCAGAGCGCTCAGGACCTCAGACTGGGGCTAAGGTTTACCTTCCAACAGGACAACGACCCTAAGCACACAGTCAAGACAACACAGGAGTGGCTTCGAGACAAGTCTCTGAATGTCCTTGAGTGGCCCAGCCAGAGGCCAGACTTTATCGAACATCTCTGGAGAGACCTGAATCAAAAGGGTTCTACCTGGAACCAACAAGGGTTTGTCAAGGGACAGCTGAAGAACCCTTTTAGGTTTCTAAGAGTATACATCACAGCTCAGGTCAGTCACACGTGTGTGTGTATGTATGTGTGTGTGTGTGTATGTGTGTGTGTGTTTATGAGTGTGTGAGTGTGTATATGAGTGAGTACGTGTGTGTGCATGCGTGTGCTTGCGTGCATATATGAGTGTGTGTATATGAGAGTGGGTGTGTCTCCGGTCACTCTCTGATGAGTCGTCTCTGCAGAGCATGGTGAGTCTCAGAGTAACAGCTGTGGCTGGTAATGAGTGATACACACACACATATGATGAAGTACCAGTCACAGCTGTTTACCCTGCACATGCGCCTCACTTATCAATATTCCATGTAGACCACAGTCCCCCTCTTACCTCCCTCCTCTGATACCTCCCACCTTCACCTCCTTGGAGAAGTGCAGAGAGAGAACATTAGCTCACCTCTGGAGTAACCATCCAAGAACCTTTGAATGAGGAACACTCTCTCACTTTCTGGGGTCATTGGGTTCTCTCGCTGTGTTTATCTCGCTGTTGATCTGAGTGGGCTCTCTATGTCTTTCGCTGTTCCCGAACTTCTCATTCATTCCCTTCCTCTCATTCAATCAATAATAATGTTGTAAGTCCAACTTCCCTCATGCTTAACTTCAAATGCGTCCAAAATAGGTTTAGCTATGTCACCTTGAGTAGAGGTGTATGCTTTGAGTTTCAGTTTCTCTACTTTCCCTAATCCCCCTCTATCCCCCTCCGTACCCCTCCATCCCCCTCCGTACCCCCACCTCTACCGACATGCTCTGACCAGAGAAGAATTACCCCCTTAACTGACAGACACACGTAAAGGCAGCAGCACTCTTCTCTTTGATCTTCTCTCTCTCTCTCTTTTCTTCTCTTTATGTTCCTCCCTGTCTCCCTTTCCCCTCTCTCCCCTCTCCTTTTCTCCCTCTCTCTCCCTCTCCCCTTCTCCCTCTCTCTCCCTCTCCCCCCTCTCTGCGTCACTGTGATTTCTCTTCTTATCTTCTATTTGTGATCCACCTCCCTTCATTCCTTTCTGACTCTCTCCCTCCGTCTCCTCTTTCATCGCTCTCTTCAGAGAGCCACCCGCGTCCCTCTGCTTGTCTCCTACCCATAATTCACGGTGACAGGAAAGGTTAGATTGTGCGTGGAGGAGTTCTGGTTGACAGAAAGAGGAGCGGGAACACTATTTAGGCCTGTCGTTACACACTGTTTACAAGACATCTTCAGAGTCCGACCTAGACTCACACTCACACATCTCCACACAATTGACCCTATGACACTGTAAATAATGACACGTTACTGTGGCTTCCCTGGCTTTGTCAGTTTGAGATAGAGAAATATACATTTGCTTTAGTCATTTAGCAGACGCTCTTATCCAGAGTGACTCACAGTAGTGAGTGAATACATATTCATACTTTTTATGTATAAAAATATACTATAATCAGAGGAGAGACAAAGTAAGAAGCAGGGAATTGAGAAAAAAGGGAGAAAGAGCGAGAAACAGAGACAAGGAGAGAGAGATAGAGCAAGAGTGAGAGATCGAGAGACAGACAGACAGAGAGAGATGATATGTAGCCAGTCACAGTCTGTAACCCATCCCCAAATGCCCCTTTGAGTGACTAGATCTGTGGCTGTGTTATCCATCTCATTCTAACCAGCTCACAAGGACACACACACACACACACACACACACACACACACACACACACACACACACACACACACACACACACACACACACACACACACACACACACACACACACACACACACACATACATACATACAAAGATGGATTAACATATAACAGGCTGGTAAACAAAAACAACAGAGCTTTCGTTAATTAACGAGCGCAGGGCCGGCCGGGCGGGCGGGTGGCGAGGGGCGCTCACTGTGGCACCATGCCAGGCCCCAAGCCATGCCAACCTGAAACACAGCTGCCTAATGGTGAACTGGCACTGGCTGGGACAGGGATGGGAGACTAGGGAGGAAGGGATGGGAGAGAGCGAGGGAGGGAGAGGATGGGATGGAAGTGGGGGAAGGGGATGGAGGGAGAGTTAGACAGAGGATGTGGAGATAGAGGGATGGGAGAGAGAGGACACGAAAATTATGGAAGCAAGGGAGGTGAGAAAGACAGAGAGAGGAAGGGACACAGAGAGACGGAGCAAGAGAAAGAGAGACAGAAAAGCAGGGAGAAAGAGAAAGCAAAAAGTTAGCGAGAGCGAGCAAGCGAGAGAGGGAACAGAAAAGGAAGAAACAAAGACAGATAAATGGAGAGAGGAGAGGGGAGTAGCCATAGCCCGTAGTGTGCAGAGAGATAGCGATAGAGAGATAGCACTGGAGATTGGATGATGATATCCCCATGTCTCTGCTCATTAATAGTGTAAGCTCTCCTCTCTCTTTCTCCTTTGTGATTTTAACACATTTCTAATTAGCACAGAATCCTCTTCGTTTGGGAGAGGGGATGGAGAGATGGGGGGGATCATATTTATATCTGTCTTTAATACATTCCCTTTCATTTGATCTTTTTTTAAACACGACACGACTGTATAGCTAGCGTTTCCTTTCCCCTGACTCCAGCAGAAGAGAATGAAAGCTGGTCCGAATGCAAGAGGTAATTGGTATACTTGTCTGAAAGCTTTCATAGTTGTCGAAGTTGTTAGATTCTACAAACAGTGGGAGATTTTTCGGAAGTTAACAACAGAGAGCAGAGAATCAAAAGGCGGACTCAAACGACTTTGGAATCGAGTCTTGAATCAGTATTGTTCATTATGATACTCAAAATGATGAGATGCTAAAGGGTACTTACTATATGATGCTAACATTTTAGGTCAGTTAAGGTGACTTGGGTGGTGTTCGTTAGGGAATCCAATGGAAAATGTTTTTTTTTTAATTCGCAAAGAAAACCGAATAAGTATTTTTTATTCGATATGTTCAGGTAGTCCCTCCTTATTTCAGTCCATTTTCTTCCTATTGGTGCCTAATGAATACGACCCTGAGGGTGTTCTATCAGCTTGTTTTCAGTCTATCCTTCTCCATTTGGAAGGACAGTATTATGTGCAACACATTGCCGTATAGACAATGTCAGTGTGTTAGCCCAGTGGGGAGAGGGAGGCTCCCCTGCTTGTCTTTCAGGGAGACGTTTGGTAGCGCTGCTAATCAGAGTGCAATTAGACAGAGAACTCTTTGGGCGACAGAAAACTCTGATTACCCAAGAGTCAACGGGGTATATTTAGTATCTATCTGTTCCTGTTCTTCCATGGTTTCCGTGGCACCCCGAGCTATGAGCTGAAGTGTGGAGGAGAACGAGGAAAGATGGAGGAAGGAGTGATCACACAGTGGCTCTAAAGGACACTCCCCATAGCTAACCCATCACCGTTTACTTTATGGCTAGTCAACCTGTAGATGTACAGCATACTGTACTTATCACCCACAAATGTTACCACTTACCGCCTGTAACCTACAACTACCTACAAACAGAAATGTAACCCCTCTAGAAGGACCCCAAACTCAAACCCAGCTATCTGCTCTAACCCCTCATGAAACCATTTACCCCAAAATAGCACTCCAACTACCCCCCCCATTAACAATCACAAAATAAGTCTGACATAAGTCTGACTTAAATCAGTCTGTATCTAGCCTCCAAACCCAAACCTACCTATCTCTCTGACTCAGCCTTCATCCCTCTAACATCCCTCCCCTTCCCCTCTGCTCCATCTCTGTCTCTCAGAAGTCTGCAGTACTTGTGTTTACACCCTCCCCTCTCACCCCAACACAGTGCTTTGTGGAACAGAACACACTCTGCTCTGCATCAACAGATCAAGGCTTCAGAATCAGAGGCGTCAATACCACTGCTTGTGCAGATGAAAGTCAGAGAGCTTCAGACAGAGTTTAGGAGTTCACACAGACACTTCTGTTGTTGTTGAGTTGTTTTCTTGGTTTTGAAACTCTGCAGATTGGGAGCAACCTGAAGAATGTAATCCGGGCCTTTCGTCTGTTCGACTACAACCGAGACGGACAGATCCAGCAACACGAGCTGCGCCGGATACTGGAGAACTACTGCTTCCCCTTATCACAGAGAGACTACCAGAGGTGGGAGAGAGGGTCCAATACATACACACATGCACACACACCCATCATGGATGATGGATCCAACTATTTCCAGTACTCCCTACGGTCAGGAGTAATCTTTTGGAATGGACATGATAACTAATGCTAACTTTGTGGTCAGTCCTTTGTCTTCTCATTGAGAGAGAGCTAATTGACTTTTAAAACTTTGGGCCCTGCAGTCAAATCCACTCCAGAAACGTCGCCCAACTTTTAGTGATGTGGCTCTAGAGGATTCTGTGTGACAGGTTCATTTAACATGGCTTTAATTGGTTTCAGTACTCAGGAAGCTCTCTCTCACTTTGTCTCACCCTCTCTCCTTTTTTCTATATCTTCCTCTCACTTTCTCTCTGTCCCACTCTCTATCTCTCTCACACACTCTCTCTCTCCATCTTTTCCTCACCCTCTCTCTCGCTCTGTTTATTTTCCGCACATATCTCACAGTGTTGCCCCTCTATCTCTCATTTCCTTTTCTGATCTTCAGTTTACTTACCCAATAAAATGGACTATGATTTGATCTCCTCTCCTCTCCACTGCAGACTGTGGACCCACCACAGCCCTAACAACATGGTAACCATGTCCTACAAAGTGTTCCTGGAGAAGCTGGGCCTGGAATCTAACAAGTGCAGGAAGCTTGTCCCGGAGCCTCCAAAGCTAGGTACCGTAGGGGTCTTATTGTATGATAGGAGGGCGTGATAACTCAAATGACTACAATCAGTTCATAAGGCACTCAAATAGCTGTTTAGAGACACACAGACCCGCAGACAAATATACACAGAGTTTCAACCATTAAGCTTACAGCCGAACACTTTAATCTGTCTTGGCTATGACTTATGACATCGTTTGTTTTACAGCGTTGGGCTGGCAAGAAATTAGTCCTCCAGACAAGATAAAACTGAGGAACAGAGCCTTGTCCCAGAATGCAACAGGAGATACACAGGAGATCCAAGGCCTGACTCAAGATGAGCTGCAGACGCTCTTCCTGGAAAAGGTAGAATAGTCAACTTTGATGGCATCATGATAAAGTATTGTGGCCAACTCAGTGGAGAAAATAGCATAACAGAGATTATCCACTAGCTAAACAATTGGCCAACTGCACAATGACCTTATCAAGGTCACTGTTGAAAAGTGAAAGCATCACATGATATGATTGGGAGGATACCATCTTTCCAGATTGGTTTAAGCTACGACAGTGTGTGTGTTTGCATTTTTGTGTGCGTGCATGCATGTGTTTGTACGCTCCTGCTTGTGTATGTGTGCATAGTTGTGTGTGTTTTATTCTTGTTTGTATGTCACCATCTGGCCCTGTTCCGTGCGTTATCCTCTTAGATGAGACAGAGAGAGGAAATTGGCTCTAAGTGGCGTGCTAGTATGCGTCGCGACAGAGGGAACACTTCTCATTAAAATGTTTGCCCAGAAAAATCTGCTCCTGAGTTAGTGTGTTAATCATGACTAATTTGTGGGAAGGCAGCAGCAGTGTAGTACTGCACATCATATGGGGGTGAGCCCCACGGCAACCACAGCGTTGACTCACTTCCTGTCATTAGTGTTGTGTGTCTACTCCCCAACGTAATGTGTGTGTGTGTGTTTCTCTGTTAGTTGTGTGTGAGCTGTACCCTAGTGTGGAGAGCACTGCAAGCGTTTGATGTCACCCACTCTGGACTGGTGTCACAGGAAGACCTGAGGGCCGTCCTCAGCAGCTTCCTGTTTCCCATGAGCCTCAGCACCTTCCAGAGCCTGACCTGCCGGTATGAAAGTGAACTCAGTGACACGGTTAACTTGACTACTATGCTCTCTTTCTGTTACCAATTCCCTGCTGGTGACTCTTATCAGCAGCTCACAACACTTTCCCATTTTATCTTGGTTAACCCAGAAAAATATTTGGTCAGATGCTTGATTGTGTTTACGTAGTTTGTCCACGAGAGATTATTTCAAATTCCCACTCCCCATCCCCCAGGAGCGGTGCCTGAGTCTAGCAGGGGAGCACTTCCTCTTCCTTTGTTTCCTTCACTGCTTTCTGACATTTCGTTATCCAGAGTCTCAATGTTAACAAGATGAATGTCTGTTTTGCATTTGTTGTGTGTTTGTTTGTTTGTGTGGTGTGTGCGCATGCTGTAGTTTTGGGGTGACAGCAACAGGGCCTGTCAAATGGAAACAGTTCCTGGGTCAGTTTCAAGGTCCAGTCACAGAGGAGGACCACACCACTCCTCAAACAGAGAGGTCAGCTATCTCTAACTACCACTCCCTGATCTGAATTCTATACAAGGAACATATTCCATACTAGGATATTCTATTATATATCTCTATTTCATGACATCTGGTTCTGGACTTCCAATACACCTTTCACTCACTATCGACCGTCCTCTCTCGCCATCTTTCCCAATCTCTCTCTCCTCCTCCTCCTGTCTCTCATAGGGTTCCAGAGCTACCTGACGCAGAGGAGGGCCATCGGAGTCTGACAGAGTTCTACCCTATACTGAAGAGAGCCTTTAAACAGTTGGACAGGGTAAGAGACAAGTCCTCACGAAGGAGTGGAACAAGGGACAGGAGAACTATAAGAACTAGCACAGTGTAAAAGATTTAGAGAAACACAGTACTTCAGCAGATTACAGATAGGCAGACTGTTCGATGCAGCTATTGATGTCCAGAAATGGAGTTACGTATGGCCACTAGTTACACACTCAGTCACCATATGTTCACTTGACAACCATGTGCGAAATCAACATCATCATGCCTCAAGTTCTATGTCCAGATGCTCAAATCACTCCACATCAGCCGTATGAAACGTGATAGTCACACTAAACTTTAGTGGAGAATATGTCTTCGATTGATTCACAGCGATGTTTGATGTTGATGGGCTACAGCAATACACAAAACAATCATTGCTGTCCAAGTTTGAGCGCGTGTGAAGCCTATCCCAGATATGAAATCAAAACATATCCGTCAGAAACTCCTCCTTTTATGGCACTAAAGAAAGAAAAACATCCCCCCCATCAACTGTTTTAATAATCAATTCTGTGGGTACTAGATCAAACATGGCGTCCACACACACCTCCCGCCAATAATTTGCTTTTCCAGACAGGCAGGTTGGAAGCCAGCCTGCATGTGTTTTAGACAGACTCTGGGGAGAAGTTGTGTTAAGCTAGGATGACGTACGCTGATGCACAATGTGTCTCTGTGTGATTCACCAACCATTATAAAGGTACTCCTGTTAAAAATGACACAAGGGCAACAGACGGCTGGCTAATGGTAAAATAACACTTTTACACAAGCCTCTGGCTGCTAATGTAAGAAGATCACTTTTGAACACCAACGTAGAGCAATTAATGTTTCCTAACTATTTTACACAAAAACACTTCACATTTCAAAACTGGGGCTTCAAGCACAAATGTAAAGGCAACTCCTACACCTATATCCTAAACGAGGAAGAGAACTCAAAGAGGGGGTGGCATGTCTCTCTACAGGGTAGGATAGGGAGGATCACCAGGGCAGACCTTCGTCAGGCTTTGGAAGTCCCCCAGTATAACCTGAGGGGTCCCCAGGGCTCCTGGTCCAGCCGCAGGGAGCCCCACACCCCCAGGCCCCGTCTGAGCCCAGCCCAGGTTAGAGAGCTCCTGATCCTGCTGGACCCAGAGCACACTGGGGTCATCACCCAGCCCAGCCTGGAGCTGCTCAAACCCAGGAGGGTGCACTCCTCCCCGGGGAGGGAGACACTACACACCCCTACTGGAGGATGGAAGGAGGAGATCATGGAGGATGTGGCTCAGGTACAGGAAGTTCAGTGTGTGTGTGTTTGTGTGTTGATGTGTTGGCACATGTTCATGTGTGTGTCTGTTGACTAAGGAGGAGCAGAGGGAGTTGAATGAGACTCAGTATCCACAGTGGATTGAAAAGGCACCCACGGCAGCAGACATATGGACTACCGTAAATAAACTGCAAAACACAACATAGCACAGAAAAAATGGCTGTTTTCACCCATTTTAGTATGATGAATAATGAAACATAGACATATACAGTTCCTCTCTGTTGTGTTGTGTGTGTATTGATGTTTGTATTGATGTGTGTATTGAAGGGTGTATTGTGGTGTGTGTCTGCAGGTGAAGGGCTTGCTGCGTGATAAGCTGAGTGTTCAGATAGGTTCCATGCTGGAGGCTTTAGGGGACTGTGACCCTCGAGAGACAGGATCTGTTCGCAATGAAGACCTGAGAAGGATCATACAATGTTACGGCCTGCCCCTCTCACACACACACTTCAACAAGTGAGCAACCAATCCCTCTTGTAGACACACACTTCAACAAGACTTAACATCCATCCTCCAAAAATTATGAAATATAAAAACGACTGATTACAATTTGAACTGGTGAATAGACGACTCTATAGGTAGATTTAAAAAAAAAAATGAATTGAAACTCCAATAATTTTGAAGAATACAAATTAAAATGTGCTACAAAAATCTATACATCCTTTGTAAAAATGTTAGCACACTTCATTACCTTCTAATTCTTACAGAACATAGAGGTTATACAGTGGCTTGCGGGTTTGTGGGTTTGTATCATTTGATTAACACAACATGCCTACCACTTTGAAGATGCAAAATATTTTTTATTGTAAAACAAACAAGAAATAAGACAAAAAAACGGAAAACGTGAGCGTGCATAACTATTCACCCCCCCAAAGTCAATACTTTGTAGAGCCACCTTTTACAGCAATTACAGCTGCTAGTCTCTTGGGGTATGTCTCTATAAGCTTGGCACATCTAGCCACTGGGATTTTTGCCCATTCTTCAAGGCAAAACAGCTCCAGCTCCTTCAAGTTGGATGGGTTCCGCTGGTGTACAGCAATCTTTAAGTCATACCACAGATTCTCAATTGGATTGAGGTCTAGGCTTTGACTAGGCCATTCCAAGACATTTACATGTTTTCCCTTAAACCACTCAAGTGTTTCTTTAGCAGTATGCTTAGGGTCATTGTCCTGCTGGAAGGTGAACCTCCGTCACAGTCTCAAATCTCTGGAAGACTGAAACAGGTTTCCCTCAATAATTTCCCTGTATTTATAGCCATCCATCATTCCTTCAATTCTGACCAGTTTCCCAGTCCCTGTCAATGAAAAACATCCCCACAGCATGATGCTGCCACCACCATGCTTCACTGTGGGGATGGTATTCTCGGGGTGATGAAAGGTGTTGAGTTTGCGCCAGACATAGTATTTTCCTTGATGGCCAAAAAGCTCAATGTTAGTCTCATCTGTCCAGAGTACCTTCTTCCATATGTTTAGGGAGTAGCCCACATGCCTTTTGGCAAACACCAAATGTGTTTGCTTATTTTTTTCTATAAGCAATGGCCTTTTCTGGCCACTCTTCCGTAAAGCTCAGGTCTGTGGTCCTATGGACAGATACTCCAATCTCCGCTGTGCAGCTTTGCAGCTCCTTCAGGGTTATCTTTGGTCTCTTTGTTGCCTTTCTGATTAATGCCCTCCTTGCCTGGTCTGTGAGTTTTGGCCCTCTCTTGGCAGGGTTGTTGTGGTGCTATATATGAACCATTTTTTAATAATGGATTTAATGGTGCTCCGTGGGATGCTCAAAGTTTCTGATATTTTTTATAACTCAACCCTGATCTGTACTTATCCACAACTTTGCCCCTGACCTGTTTGTAGAGCTCCTTGGTCTTCATGGTGCAGTTTGCTTGGTGGTACCCCTTGCTTAGTGGTGTTGCAGACTCTGGGGCCTTTCAGAATAGGTGTGTATATACAGTGCCTTGCGAAAGTATTCGGCCCCCTTGAACTTTGCGACCTTTTGCCACATTTCAGGCTTCAAACATAAAGATATAAAACTGTATTTTTTTGTGAAGAATCAACAACAAGTGGGACACAATCATGAAGTGGAACAACATTTATTGGATATTTCAAACTTTTTTAACAAATCAAAAACTGAAAAATTGGGCGTGCAAAATTATTCAGCCCCCTTAAGTTAATACTTAGCGCCACCTTTTGCTGCGATTACAGCTGTAAGTCGCTTGGGGTATGTCTCTATCAGTTTTGCACATCGAGAGACTGAAATGTTTTCCCATTCCTCCTTGCAAAACAGCTCGAGCTCAGTGAGGTTGGATGGAGAGCATTTGTGAACAGTAGTTTTCAGTTCTTTCCACAGATTCTCGATTGGATTCAGGTCTGGACTTTGACTTGGCCATTCTAACACCTGGATATGTTTATTTTTGAACCATTCCATTGTAGATTTTGCTTTATGTTTTGGATCATTGTCTTGTTGGAAGACAAATCTCCGTCCCAGTCTCAGGTCTTTTGCAGACTCCATCAGGTTTTCTTCCAGAATGGTCCTGTATTTGGCTCCATCCATCTTCCCATCAATTTTACCCATCTTCCTTGTCCCTGCTGAAGAAAAGCAGTCCCAAACCATGATGCTGCCACCACCATGTTTGACAGTGGGGATGGTGTATTCAGGGTGATGAGCTGTGTTGCTTTTACGCCAAACATAACATTTTGAATTGTTGCCAAAAAGTTCAATTTTGGTTTCATTTGACCAGAGCACCTTCTTCCACATGTTTGGTGTGTCTCCCAGGTGGCTTGTGGCAAACTTTAAACGTCACTTTTTATGGATATCTTTAAGAAATGGCTTTCTTCTTGCCACTCTTCCATAAAGGCCAGATTTGTGCAATATACGACTGATTGTTGTCCTATGGACAGAGTCTCCCACCTCAGCTGTAGATCTCTGCAGTTCATCCAGAGTGATCATGGGCCTCTTGGCTGCATCTCTGATCAGTCTTCTCCTTGTATGAGCTGAAAGTTTAGAGGGACGGCCAGGTCTTGGTAGATTTGCAGTGGTCTGATACTCCTTCCATTTCAATATTATCGCTTGCACAGTGCTCCTTGGGATGTTTAAAGCTTGGGAAATCTTTTAGTATCCAAATCCGGCTTTAAACTTCTTCACAACAGTATCTCGGACCTGCCTGGTGTGTTCCTTGTTCTTCATGATGCTCTCTGCGCTTTTAACGGACCTCTGAGACTATCACAGTGCAGGTGCATTTATACGGAGACTTGATTACACACAGGTGGATTGTATTTATCATCATTAGTCATTTAGGTCAACATTGGATCATTCAGAGATCCTCACTGAACTTCTGCAGAGAGTTTGCTGCACTGAAAGTAAAGGGGCTGAATAATTTTGCACGCCCAATTTTTCAGTTTTTGATTTGTTAAATAAGTTTGAAATATCCAATAAATGTCGTTCCACTTCATGATTGTGTCCCACTTGTTGTTGATTCTTCACAAAAAAATACAGTTTTATATCTTTATGTTTGAAGCCTGAAATGTGGCAAAAGGTCGCAAAGTTCAAGGGGGCCGAATACTTTCGCAAGGCACTGTACACTGAGATCATGTGACAGATCATGTGACACTTAGATTGAACACAGTTGGACTTTATTTAACTAATTATGTGACTTCTGATCTTATTTAGGGGCTTCATAGCAAAGGGGAGGGAATAAATATGCACGCACCACTTTTTAAATTTCTTTTAGAAGTTTTTGAAACAAGTTTTTTTTTTTCACTTCACCAATTTGGACTATGTTGTGTATGTCTATTACATGAAATCCAAATAAAAATCTATTAAAATGACAGGTTGTAATGCACCAAGGGGTATGAATACTTTTGCAAGCCACTGTATGTTGTTTGTTGTCCTGTGTACTCTAGGCTGTGTGAGGCTGGTTTAGACCCAGGGTCATGCAGGGTCAGGTACAGACAGTTCCTCAGGGCCCTGGGCCTGCCTACAGGAGAGACACAGACAGGCACTATACACTACCCCCGCAAGGGCTCTGGCAGGTATGGACAACAGAGGCAGAGAGATAGAATGGAGAAAGTGAGAGATAGAGGGAGAGAAAGGTGGTCAGACGGAGACACGGGGTCCATAATAACAAAGGGTAAAGTTAAGTAATAGAGGCGTTAGAGAGGAAGTGTCTTTTGTTCTAATGCAACATGTACTACATTTCTGACACCAACAGACTGAACTATCAAGCCCAGAATGCCTTGGTGAACAACAAGCCAGTGCGTTCCCCCAGCGCCACTGTGGGGGGTTCAAGGGTTCGCATGGTGGAGAACATTATGTTCAGGAAGCTCAAAGAGAGGCTGGACCACAGACATGTTAACCTCGATGACCATATCCGGGCAATGGCCAGAAGCTCAGACGGAATGCTGTCGTTGAGAGATCTAAAGAAGGTCAGAAGGTCAAAACAGTTGTGTATACTTGACCTCTACTTGACACCTGGTGTACTTGACCTCTGCTCTCTCAGGGCCTTGACAATAGTGTTCCTCTATGTGAGCCACAGTTTCTTTTTATGAAGATTATATCGCTATACAGTCATTATTATAAGTATCTTATCCGACACCTTTGTATAGGACATGCACCTTGTCCTAATGTAGTCCCAACCTATTTCCTTGTTATCAACATTCCCAGATACTGGATGACAGCTGGATCACTTTGGATGAGAAGCAGTTCCGCAAACTCAACGTATCGCTTGGTTTCAAAGACGGAAAAATGTCCTGTTCGGCTTTCCTGGATAAGTATGATGGTACGAGTCGAGTGTGAATCTTAACTTGCCATGGTCTAGAGACTCAGACTGATCTCTAAATTAGTGTCCTAGCAAGGGGAGATAAAGAGAGGGTCATTCCACTTGAAAACCCCTCAGAAATCCTCATCCCCTCCCCAACCAGCACCCCACCCACAGCGATCAAAGGCTACCCCCCTGCTTCCTGTGAAATGATGTCTCTGTTAGCACATGACTCATTGGGATTATAAATATAGTTTCATACAAGCTCTCCATCTCTCATTGGTACAGAGGAGAGGAGAGAGAAGCAGAATCCCTCTTATTGCTGACTGTTTGGGGTAATTATGAGCTTTGGAAGCAGAATGGAAGCAGCAGGGCACCACTCTAATTTGTATCCTCGATTTAATATATATTTTTTTACATTAAACAGAATCAGGACCTAAACTTAGACATGTTTGCAAAGTGCAACATTTGTGTTTTAAAGGATTTGGAGAGAAAAAGTGCCAAGATCCTATTTAGAAATGGGTCAGGCAGTTAAAGGACTACCGACGTCGACAGTTGTGAGGGGTTCTTTTTCTATGTGAAAAAAACACAAACGCCTAATCCGAGTGGAAATTATAACAACATTCTAATTTGTTGATGTCAATTTCAGACACTGAAATTGCATTACAGTGACCAGTAAATAACATAAAAGGGCATATTTTACACAAAAAGACAACAAAATGAAATGAATCCTTTAACCTTATCAATAAATATAAGAGGATAGTCTCCGTTATTAATTTTGTGCCTGACATTCTTCCTTTTTTCCTTTTGCAACTGGGAACATTAACATTTGACATGCCAAGTTGAATTCTTGGAAGTCAATAAAATAACAATAAGGACAACATTAAAGGAGTAATCTGCTGTTGTTGCATCCATTTTTGGAACTTATAAACTAATGACATGTACCCCTTGATTCTTGAAGAATATAAGTTATTACATACGTTTTTTGCAAGGGCTGCGTCTCAATCCACCACATCCACCACATCTGCGGTGGAAGGTGGCCAAGCTACAGCGATGTTTGTCAGACCATGAGACATCCCAAAAATCTGTCCTCTCACGAAAACGTCTGCAGCATCCTAACGGTTTGGCCTACAAACTATTATGACAACTTTACAGAAAGGGGAGACTCTGACTTGTTTGTAGGTAACCCATACATATAGAAGTATGGAGGTAGTTTTGTTCCAACATAAATAAGGGGTTAAATATGTGTCCCAAAATTTCCTGAGCTTTCTTATATCTCCTACAGTAGATATAGGGCCGACACTTCAAGACTTTATTCCTTATGATTTATTATTCAACTGTCTTTTTTGCCATTTATGAATGTGTTGTTCACTGCGGTTTAATGGGCTATAGTTGTAAAGACCAAACTCAATATTTAATCAAATAATTGTGTACATTTTGTTTTATACCTAAAGGGGTCCTAAAATTCAAAATCCAATAGCTAAATGATCCATGGTTTGACCATCCTAAAACAATTCCATATTTTAGCTTAGTAACCCCCCCAACGGCATAGACTTTTAGAGGTTAATGTCTCATGAGCTTCGTTCAACTGCCATACCCCATCACAACCCCAAATCTAAGCTTGTTTTACGCCAATGTTTGTAAACAAAGCAAATGTAAACAACCTGTATAGCTTCAAAACATTGGTTACAATCAGTCCTTGCATCCATAGCTTTGTCTGTCCATTTGAGAGTGGTCCGAAACAGTGACGGGAAACTTTTATTGTTATTGTTTCTACTCCGGATTTCCCTTTAAAGTGACAAATGTAAAGGTCCAATGCAGCTGTTTTTATCTCAATATCAAATCATTTCTAGGTAACAATGAAGTACTTAACTGTGATTGTTTTCAGTTAAAAGTGCCAAAAAGAAACAAAAATATACTGAACAAAAATATAAACGCAACATGTAAGGTGTCGGTCCCATGAGCTGAAATAAAAGATCCCAGAAATGTTTCATACACACAAAATGCTTATTTCTCTAAAATGTGCACAAATTTGTTTACGTCCCTGTCAGTGAGCATTTCTCCTTTGCCAAGATAATCCATCCACCTGACAGGTTTGGCATATCAAGAAGCTGATTAAACAGCATGGTCATTACACAGGTAAAACTTGTGCTGAGGACAATAAAAGTCCACTCTAAAATGTGCAGTTTTGTCACACAACACAATGCCACAGACATCTCAAGTTTTGAAGGAGGGTGTTTTTGGCATGTTGACTGCAGGAATGTCCACCAGAACTGTTGCTAGAGAATTGAATGTTAATTTTTCTACCATAAGCCGCTTCCAATGTCATTTTAGAGCATTTGGCAGTACATCCAACTGGCCTCACAACTGCAGACCACGTGTAACCATGCTAGCCCAGGACCTCCACATTTGGCTTCTTCACCTGCGGGCTCATCTGAGACCAGCCACCCGGACAGCTGATGAAACTGTGTGTTTTCACAACCAAAGAATTTCTGCACAAACTGTCGGAAACCATCTCAGGGAAGCTTATCTGCGTGCTCATCGTCCTCACCAGAGTGACTGCAGTAACCAAATTCAATGGGCAAATGCTCACCTTCGCTGGCCACTGGCACGCTGGAGAAGTGTACTCTTCATGGATGAATCCCAGTTTAAACTGTACCGGGCAGATAGCGTCGTGTGGGCGAGTGGTTTGCTGATGTCTACAATGTGAACAGAGTGCCTCATGATGGCAGTGGGGTTATGGTATGGACAGGCATAAGCTACAGGCAACAAACACAATTGCATTTTATCGATGACAATTTGAATGCACAGAGATACTGTGATGAGATCCTGAGACCCATTGTCGTGCCATTCATCCGCGGCCATCACTTCGTGTTTCAGCATGATATTGCACAGCCCCATGTCGCAAGGATCTGTACACAGTTCCTGGAAGCTGAAAATGGATTGGCCTGCATACTCACCAGACATTTTACCCATTGAGCATGTTTGGGATGCTCTGGATTGGCATGACAGCATGTTCCAGTTCCCACCAAAATCGAGCAACTTCTCACAGCTATTGAAGAGGAGTGGGACAGCATTCCACAGGCCACAATCAACAGCCTAATCAACTCTATGTGAAAGATATGTGTCGCTCTGCATGAAGCAAACGGTGGTCACACCAGATACTGACTGGTGTCTGTAAAATCCATAGATTAGGGAATAATAAATGTATTTCAATTGACTGATTTCCTTATATTGAACTGTAACTCAGTAAAATCTTAGACATTATTGCATCTTGCGTTTATATTTTTTTCAAAGAAACTACTTCATAGCAAAGAGCAATTTCTCAAGCAAAAACTTTGTTACGATTGTCTGGGAGAGGGGAGGGGAAAACTGAAAACTCTCTTTCTTATTGGGCTATTAACTAATTTACCACTTGGTGATGTCACCAGGCAAGCCAAAACTCCCTCTTACCAAAACAGGCCCTTACACTAAAGGTCATCATCATTTTCACAATTTTACAGTATTATTTCAACTTCATAGTGTGTAAATATATATAAATCACAGGCAAATCCCATTTTTGACTGCACTGGGCCTTTAAAATCCAACCCTTTCATCCAACCAAATCACAGTTTAATTGTGTTTTTTAAAAGAGCACCAGGCCAGAGAGCAGAACCAGGCCTCGGGGGGTAACCATGGTAACCTGCGGGCTAAGCCACGCCTCCTGACAGCGGAGGACTGCCTCGGTGTGATCAAAGAGAAGATCGAAAACATCCACGGGGTGAGAGAGAGGGACCGTCCACGCCCACTACACAACTCCACACTCCATTACCTCTGGGATCAATTGTTTTGATCAATATACACATTCTATACTGCACACACAAGCACCTAGTACTGACAGGATAAGACGACAAGGGGTTGGGATACTAACCCTCACAGACACCCTTTAAAGTCAGTTGAAAAAGAATGCATAATGCCAAAGCCCAAATCCAAGCCTAGCGCTAAAACGTGTAGCAAAACAATACACGTTCCATACATATTTACAGCCAATCAATATACACAGCCAATCACCATGTCATCATCATCTTCTCTGTCCAATCAGGACATCCTGTCAGCGTTCCGTGTGATGGATCAGAACTGTGACAGGGTGGTGGACAGGCATGACTTCAGAGAGCTGTATGACAGTCTGGGCCTGGTCACCAAGGAGAGGGAGTACCAGCGCCTGCTGCAGCTGCTGGGCCTGCAGCCTGGAGCCAACCTCAACTACCCAGAGTTCTTCACCCTCGTCCAATCCAGCGGCAAGACCCGCAAGCAGAATTTCAAGCCAGCCAATGGGTGAGTAGGGTCTTGTGGAAGTGTGTGTGTGAGGTTAGACAGGATTCATATGTAAATGTCACTGAGGTGTTTCTGTGTGTGTTCTTGATGCTGTTCAAACAGGCCAGACCAACTGCATGACCACCTGGTGTCCAACGCACGCCACAGATGGACTGCTATGTCAAAGGTCAGTCTGGTTTAACTCATACCTCTACCCTGAAGCTCAAGTCTCAAAGAGGATAATGTGTATGTTAACATGTGAGAGGAACCCCATTACAAGTTATGTTACCTCCTCCAGGTGATTTGTCGTTTTGATGAAGATGGTCAGTGTCTGGTCTTTAAGAAGGACCTCAGGAGTCTCCTCTATACCTACGACCTCCCCATCAGTCCTGATGAGTTTGAGGAACTGTGGACCAGGTGTGCGATATTAGAGTGCGGTAGAACACGACAACCCAATCCTAACTTGAGATCTGTTTTGTGTAAATCATTCAACGTTATCAATACGGAGCTGTGATTTGTCCGAACACTGTTCCACTGACAGGTATGATGGAGAAGGGCGTGGCTACCTCACCTGTGCTGCGTTCCTGGAGAAGCTGGGCGTGGCTCAACAGGAGGTGGGACATGTGAGGAAGGATGCAGACACCACTCCCACAGATGGTCTCCCTGCAGGGGCTACGCTTCAGGACGTTGAGTGAGTGAAGTGTGATTAACTAAATTAATTAGTGCAATTACTAATTAAATTCTATAGAATACGCTTCTAGAGTTAAGCATGCGTCTGAGCTTTGGCCAAAGGAGTGATCAATAATAACTATGTGTGTGCTGTGTATTTGACCATCCAGGCGCTTGGTGCAGGGTAACTGTGAGGGGTTGAGCAGTGCTCTGACCCGCCTGGATAAGAAGAGAGAGGGCCTAGTCAGGGTGGAGGACCTACAGAGTCTGCTCCAGAGATACAACTGTCCCCTACACAGACACCAGCTCACCCACCTCTTACACACGTAAATAACTCTCATTATAAAGACCTCTCCATTCCTTCATATAGCTAACACACCTTAATAATGATCAAACTACTGGGTTATAATCAATCTATCTATCTTCGTCGTGGTCCTGGAAAAATCTTGTATCTCATTTTTTGCCAATGTTATTTCAACAAAATAATAATAATACACAAATTGTTCTGTGAACGTTTCCTGACTCTAGGACTAATAAAAGTAATGCCTTGTGAACTACACCTGAAAATAAACCATTTTTAATTCCCTGAAAAGTTTCCAGGAAGCAGAAGCATTTACTGATGTTGAATACTGTTGAAGAGATGTTGAACTGATGTTGAGTACTGTTAAACTGATGTTAAACGGATGTTTGTAACTGCTGAATACGTAGACACTTTTGTCTCCTCTAAATTTTAGACTCAAGGTTCCAATGGACAGTGAGGACAGGACGTTGTCATACGTGGACTTCCTGAAGGCGTTTGACCACGTGCCAGGGAAGGGGTGTGAGCACCCCCCTAGGCCCTGTGGATCCCCTGACCCAGCCGAGAGTCTGGAGTGGCTCAGTCCTGAAAGAGCTGCTGGTAGGATACGGGAACTGGTCACTGCATCGATGGATATACTCCACAAGGTTAGGCCTCTCCCGACACTCTGTCCCTCTTCTTCCCTGGCTCTCATTGTGAAGACCAACAACGTATACAATTAACATCAATTTGTTTTAGCTACTTACAGTAATAAACTATTTAAATTGTAACAATTGAACTGTGCTTTTTAATATGCATTAAGACTGAGGGAGGTCCTTCTACTTGTGTAAGCTCAGACATGCTCTCGTCTGGTCAGCCACACCTACTCCTACTCACCTGTCTCTCCGTCTGGTCTCTCAGGCCTTCTCTGCCTTCGACAGGAATGGGAACGGGACAGTCACCCCTCTGGAGTTCCGGCGGGTGCTGGACCATTTTTGTGCCCGCCTCTCGGACCCCCAGTTCAGATTCCTGCTCGACAGAATGAAGCTGGACTGGGAGAACCACACGGTGTACTGGAGAGACTTCCTCAACCAGTTCAACCTATGCAACCTGGACGTGTGTGATTGGGTCTGTGTGTGTGTGGTGGGGGGTCCGTACTCTGTTTATACGTAGGCCTGTGCATGTGCATTATGCATCTGTTTTTATTTGTTGCGTGTGTCTGCATCTGTGTGTGCAGACCCCTGAGGATTGGTCAGACAGAGTGGGTAAGGCAGGTTTCCCCGCCCAGCCCCAGCCTCTGCCAATCAGTGAGGAAGTTGTCTCCGCCTGCCTGTACACCATCACCAAGGAGATAGTGGACTTAGAACACACCCATAATGACACCATCTCTAAAGAGGACTTCAGAATGATGTGTGACCGCCATTTCATGAGGCTCACCAGTGACCAGGTAAGCTGACAGGGTCCTGTCTCAATAGGGTCATACAGTATAGCTTTTTACATATATTTTTATTAATTTAAACTCTTACAAAAACAATTACTAGGCACAATTCATTATACTCTATCAATGGGTTGGCATGCAGAAACAACAGGAATAGGCATACGTGCATGTGTGTAAATTAGATTTTTCCCAATTTTTTTATGCATTTGCCAGCCAAGTTCTCCTTAGTTATTAATTATTGCAATCAAAAACAAATGTGTATGTGTTGATAATTATTGACTACTTATAGAGAACGTTAGTCATCCGTGAAGTTCATTAAGCTTGTGTGTAAATGTGAGTGTGTGTCTGTGTGAATATCAGTTTGAAAATGTGGGATATGATGTGTGTGTGTGTGTACTAAACGTGTAATTCCTCTCTCTCCTCAGTTCGAGAGGGTGTGGGAGAAGCTGCCAGTGAATGTGCTGGGGGATCTGGAGTACAGGGAGTTCCTGAAGCACGCCAGTGGAGCTGTTGCGATAAGGGACAAGACCACAGACCCAGAGGACATCAGTCCCCTGAAATCTGCATCACCACCATCCCCTGGGCTCATAGATATGTCACCATCACCACCATCCCCTGGGGCCATATATAGGATGTCATCCTCCCCACCAACTCTACAGAGACCAAAGACTACAGGCAGCAACCTCCAACCCTCAAAGGTACAGGATCTCTCTATACATGATGCTTATCAGTTTACTTATATATCTCCATCTTTGTATTTGATAGTCCACAGTTCTAAGTAGCGTTACAGAAGCCATGCCAGTTAGACCTATAAGCTCCTGGGAGTGACCAAAATCTAACTAGGATGGCATCCAAGTCATAATTACAATATCTTATCTCTTCTAATCTGGGACTGAAAGTAACACACATTATCAATCCCCCTGTCCTTGTCCCCCTCCCCCCAGTCGGAGGTGGGTGTGTCCAGCAGGGCCAGACGTCCGTCCACGGCTGGGAGAGAGAAGGAGGGCCCCCTGGTGGACTGTGAGGAGGTGGAGAGGAGGCTGAAGGGGGAGGTGCAGCGCTGCTGGAGGGACATTCAGAGGAGGTGCAGGGAGGAGGACAGAGAGAGAGACGGAGAGATCAGCACACGCTGCTTCCTGGGTAAAATGACCAATCACAGAGTGACATACGTACAGTGCAGCGCCTGATTCGTTATCCCCAGTCAATCATTATTTTAAGTAACTTCAATTCAGAATCCACCTCAAAACCATTTGATCAAAATCACTTCCATACCTGACTGTGTGTGTGTGTGTGTGTGACAGACATCCTGCAAAGCCTCAATGTCAGTGTGACCCAGAAGGAGCTTGATCGTCTGGCCGTAAAGTTCGACATGAGGGACAGTGGGCGCGTGTCATATCTTGACTTCCTACGTCACTTCCTCCTCAACTTGAAACCGCCAGCAGTCAGACAGCCCTTTGAGCGGCCCAAACTACCTCTCCCCATTACACCGGTACTGTTTACCCCTGTTTAACTACCTCTCCCCACTACACCGGTACTGTCCACCCCTGTTTAACTACCTCTCCCCACTACACCGGTACTGTCCACCCCTGTTTAACTACCTCTCCCCACTACACCGGTACTGTACACCCCTGTTTAACTACCTCTCCCCACTACACCGGTACTGTCCACCCCTGTTTAACTACCTCTCCCCACTACACCGGTACTGTCCACCCCTGTTTAACTACCTCTCCCCACTACACCGGTACTGTTTACCCCTGTTTAACTACCTCTCCCCACTACACCGGTACTGTACACCCCTGTTTAACTACCTCTCCCCACTACACCGGTACTGTACACCCCTGTTTAACTACCTCTCCCTACTACACCGGTACTGTCCACCCCTGTTTAACTACCTCTCCCCACTACACCGGTACTGTACACCCCTGTTTAACTACCTCTCCCTACTACACCGGTCCTGTCCACCCCTGTTTAACTACCTCTCCCCACTACACCGGTACTGTTTACCCCTGTTTAACTACCTCTCCCCACTACACCGGTACTGTACACCCCTGTTTAACTACCTCTCCCCACTACACCGGTACTGTACACCCCTGTTTAACTACCTCTCCCCACTACACCGGTACTGTACACCCCTGTTTAACTACCTCTACCTACTACACCGGTACTGTCCACCCCTGTTTAACTACCTCTCCCTACTACACCGGTACTGTCCACCCCTGTTTAACTACCTCTCCCCACTACACCGGTACTGTACACCCGTTTAACTACCGCTCCCTACTACACCGGTACTGTTTACCCCTGTTTAACTACCTCTCCCCACTACACCGGTACTGTCCACACCTGTTTAACTACCTCTCCCCACTACACCGGTACTGTACACCCCTGTTTAACTACCTCTCCCCACTACACCGGTACTGTACACCCCTGTTTAACTACCTCTCCCTACTACACCGGTACTGTCCACCCCTGTTTAACTACCTCTCCCTACTACACCGGTACTGTCCACCCCTGTTTAACTACCTCTCCCCACTACACCGGTACTGTCCACCCCTGTTTAACTACCTCTCCCCACTACTGTACACCCCTGTTTTACTTACTGTCAATATGGGACAGAGTGCTGTATGAACATAAATGTTTTTACTGCAGAAACTGTGGTAAATTAGTATTTGGGGTGAGAGAGAAAACATATTTTATCTTGCTCTTTTCTCATACTACTCTTTTTTCCTCTCCCTCTGGTCCATTATTGACTCATTAACTATCACTTTCAATGGGGAGGGGGTCTGTGACGTAAAACGAGGGGGCGGTGGGTTGCCAGATTGTGTATACTCAACGGGGACCTCTCCCACCCTCGGGCTCTCTGCTGTCTCCTCCTTGACAACAGTACTTGTGAAGTTTGGTGATTTGTGTGCTTTTGGCACAATGAGGTATGTTAATAAAAGCTTCGAAAAATGACACACGGGTGGCCAGGTTGGAGAAGATCCCCCCCGGGCTACTAAACATTAGCATTAAGCAGGGCCCCAAGCCTCACCAGAGTGAGTGGGTGAGAGCTTGTCTGGCAACCTGCGAGATGCAAACCATCCAAACCCCCTCTCGTACTGGCTTTGGTTCACAATTATAACTCTCATTATCTCCTAACCAAACCAACCATCTGTGTTATAAATCACAGACCTAGCCTGACGAATCGCACTGTCGTCCGCCACACACTTTAGTCTGAGACTCTGCCATCGTTAAAGTTGTTTGTGGTGACGAGGGGCGTTGTACAAAACAACTTTATCAGCGATTGGATCGTCTCTAACAAATTCAAATCAGAGAATCAAAGCCAATGACGGATTTTTTCAAACCGCCGCTGTACCCATGTGTGTTCCGGCTCTGGCCAAACCCATCGGTTTCTGGACCATTCAGATGGCCGCGAATGTGTTGGCATTCGGTTAAGGGTCGGAGAGGTACTCAGATCCAGACTCACTGCGGAGAGGAAACTAACGTCCGTGGGTGTGGCGCAACGTTTGGCCAGAGCAAGGAGTCTGGGTAGCCAGGCAACCAGAGACCCCCTGCGTGCTTCATGCTGGAACGGTCTTTCAGAACAAGTTCATAAAGACTGCTACTTTAGAGTAGCAGAGTTAAACTCATCATGTAAGGTGTACAAAATAGCGATATGATTGGAATGATTACATCCATGCAATTGTCTTTAAGTGTTTGTTAACGCTGTTCTGTCATCTCTGGTCTTCTCTGGTCCGGTGTGGTCCTGATGCGGTCTGGTTGTGGTTCCCTTGCGATCCAGATGAGTGGGGGTGTTCTCAGTAGACAGTGTGTGGAAGCCATGCTGAGGCTCTATGGCCCGGTCCAGCAGTTCTGGCGCTCCTTGAGGCAAAACTTTGTTACCTTCGACCACAACCGCAGTGGCAAAATCTCTATCAAGGAATTCAGAAAGGTATAGTCCAACAATCTACTGTTTGACCATTATTTAAAAAAGCTGTTAACTAATAACACGTCACGCACGTGACAGTCACACACACACCAGATAATCCTGATTGTGTATTTCTACAGGTACTAAGGCAGTTCAGAGTGAACCTATCTGAGGAGGAATTCTTCCACCTCACCTCTTTCTTTGACAAGAACACTACGGGGAAGATCTCCTACAATGACTTCCTACAGGGCTTCCTACACTGACCTCTAACCTCTGCCCTCTAACTATGGCCCTACTGTAGGCTCCTGTGAAGGTTTAGCTAGTGATCACTGATAAATCAGTCCATATTGATCACTATAATTGCACTGCACCACTGAGTGAAGGAGGGATACACAGAATTATTACAAAATCATATCATGTAAATTAAAACATATTAAGTGATGTATTATATAAAATATGCATTTGAGGGTTTTCTCCCAATATCTTCCCCTGGCATGTCTACATCTTTTTCTCCCTCTAGCATACCGATTTATCTCTCCGCTGTATGACTTTATGATACTGATTGCTTTCCGAACCAAACCCAACCAAATAAAGTGCTTTTGAATGATGTACGGATGCTGCAACACGCAGGGGGACTGTCTTTGTTCCCATCTGACGGGAAACGAAATGGATGACAAAGAGAAGGAGAGGGCGTTTGTCATTCATGAGATAGACGGCATCACCGTTGCAAGACAGAACCCAGAGAGAGAGAGATCATTATCTAAATAATCTACAGAAAGATGGAGAGAGAGTGAACAACCGAAAGGGCCAATGGAGATGGAGTGTGAGACCATGGAAAGATAGAGGGAGGGATAGAAGGAAAATAAAGAGAGAGAGGAGATGGGAGTCTATATGATAGGTACTGTATTAATGGTGTAAAGCGAAAAGCCATCCGCAAATAAATTACCCCATCTCCTCCGGGATTACTAATGTAATTATTTGAACGAGGGTTCTCATTAGAATGTGCAGAGGTGTGGAAGAACCAAGCTATCAAATGAGAGATGAGGAACCCAGGTTTAGACACTGGAAATTAACTCTGGTCCCGGCTCACATAATTGATATGAGACACAGATACGTTTGATTGGTGCAAAAGAGCCAAGCTAAAAGAGAAACAATCACCACACTTTTTTTTGCCACAGAACAAAAGAAAAGAAAGGAGGAAAACTTACACAAAGAAAGAGTGTGGGGAAGAAAAGGAGGGATGATCCATTGGTCACAGATAAGGTTTAATTCAATTTGTGTAGATAATCTCTCAGAAAACCAGAAGCAGGTAGTTTTAAGAAAGGTATTTTACATTTACAGAGTTGTCTCCAGGGGCAACACATTATACAATACCATTCTAAAATGGTTGGATTTTTCTTCTTTTCACATTAAATAATATTGTACATCATTAAAGCAATAAAAAAAATCCCAATAGTTAGTATATCCCAAACAATGGTAACAACGATATACAATTCAAGCAGATTGTCATCAGAAGTTATTAGATTCAGAACAGCATGCCCCAAGGAACGAACAAGAAATACAACGGCAAACATGTTGAGTTTTCAAAGAAAACAGGAAATACAGAATACAGCTATTGAGGCACAGTGCATAAAAAGTGAGACATTTCAAAGTTATGGTTGAAAGAGAATAGTAAAAAATGCCCCAAAACAAACAGACATTTCCCCCTACAGAAACCTTTCAAAGAAAAGAAGATGATACAGACACTGACTCCCCCCCTCGTTTAAGCATGTTCTCAGAATGCTTACCCCCTGGCCCTATCCACACGCACACAGGTATACGCACACATACAGTATTCACACACACTTATCTGTAAACATTCTATCCTAGTCTTTGTATTCCTACAACAGCCCACTAGTCTGCCCCATTAAGACATAACCCAGCTAGCACAATGTGCAGAACAGCAGTGAAACACCAGTGTGAATAAAACGTAGCCAGAGGGGATGTTCATATATAATGTCTGAGAGCAGAGAGATCAAACAGGGATGTAGTCTTGTTATGCTAACCACACTTTGAGCTCAGCCAAAGACTTTGGCTGCCAAACGAGCAGAGGAAGGACGCTCATTCACAAGTGCTTCAGAAAGATAAAAAATGAACCCTTTTTACGCAGACAACTGCTTGACAACATGAAAGAGTTAATAATAGCTACACGGGTTGTCTGATAACCCCGTGCACTCAAAAAAAGTATATTTAATTTAGAGCTGTTTAAATAGTGGCCAGAACACATGTTGGGTTATTTTGGCAAAGCCAGTTGGGTTGCATGAATGACCCAACATGTTGGGTTGTTGGGATTACCCAAACATGGGTTAATGTAACCATCACTTGGGTATTTTTTACTCTCATGCTGGGGTGACCTAGCATCTGGGTCTTTTTTAACGTAACCCTTAGGTTATTTTCAGGAGGCGTGGTTTATTAGGGGCGTGGTTTTCAGCTAGATCTTATTGGCCACCCGTGAGAGTAAATGTCATTCCTGTACATCATTTTAAACATACATACTGCAAATTTAAATGTCAATAACATGTTTTTCACACATTCTTTTGTAATGTTAAGATTATTTATTATAAGGTATACCATCTTACTGCCTAATAAGGTATACCACCTTTTCTTTTTTAACAACACACACACACATATTTAACAACATTTGAAATAATCCTTGATTGCTAACATGTTTTTACAATGACAGGTGATGTAGATTTACAGTTCCAACTTCTTGATCAGTTACTGTACATTAGGCCTACACCTCATCGTCATCCACTAAGAGTTCAACGTTCATTCCCATGATACATCTCTCGCAGAAAGGGCACCATGGAGCAGCGAGAACATTCCAGACACCGCTGCTTCTGTACAGGGTCGGGAGCGAACACATTTGCCAATCTGCTCTGTTGGTTATTACGTATTTCCAGTATTCCGTACTCGGAATCAAAATCTTGCAGGCTTCCCGGCCGGTGACCTCGGAAATAAACTTGTCAGGATCACGGCACATGAGCCAGAGATGAGAGGATGAGCTGATTACACATGCAACGAAGGATGGAGGGGGGAAGAAGAGGGGGGAAAAACAGAAGAAGGGAAGAGGGGAAGAAAAGAGATCCCTCTCCCCTGGTTAAGAGGCTTACTGAGAGTTGTAATGAGACCCAGGGGAGTGGTGTCAACACGTTTGACACCTATACTCACACACAGCCCGTGGCAGAGACCTCCTGCTGCCCTCACACACACTTTGATCTCACACACACACACACACACACAAACCACCATGCCCAAGGCCTGAGAGAAAGAGAGAGAGAGAGAGAGAGAGAGAGAGAGAGAGAGAGAGAGAGTGAAACTAGAGGTGCAGAGAAAAAGAGGGATCAAGAGAAAAAGGGATGAGGGGAGAGCAGTGTTTTAATCTGCAGTGCAGGAAGTGTGATATCAAAGTACTGTCAGGGGTATCCTTTCTGTGCTGGCAAACGGCTCCACAAAGTCAAAAATGGACATTGGGTTAATGTTCTGATACCCTACTGGTAAATGTTCAATCACTCCCCAGCGAAGGTCTCAAATGAAGGGTGGACCACAATGTCACAATGTCAAAACGTCACCACTGAGCAACTTCCACTGGTGACTTAACAGTCCTCTATGAGGAACAAGAGAGAATGAGAGTTATCCAGTGTCTTCTTCTGAGAGAAAGACTGTGAGTTCAAACAGTGACACAGGAGACACTGTTCCCCCTGTCCTCTTCTCTATCTGATAGCCAGGTCAGATTGTCAGTGCAGTAGAAGTGCAACAGAACTGACATGTTCATATGAGGCATCTGGGGTCTGTCTTTTGCCTTACTTTACAGTTTGTAAGAGCTTTTGTTGAAATAAAGGAATGACAGTACATAAAATAACATGAATGGATTTGCTAAGTGAGGATTTGCAATGGCGCCTGTTTATTTAGACACACACATCGTCCATCACTTGGGCATGTGTGTGTGTTGTGCCACACACACACACACACACACACACACACACACACACACACACACACACACACACACACACACACACACACACACACACACACACACACACACACACACACACACACCATCCATTAGAGCCTTGAATATATACAGTACACCACCACACCTGCCCTTCACCCTCACCTACCTGCCTTCCCACCACCAGGCTCCTGATTGGAGGGGGGCTCAGCAGGGCGGAGCTTCTCTAGTCATGTGGTCCTGGTGGGATTGGGTAGGTCGAAGACGATGGGCGGGTTCATGGGCTGGAAGTTGACGGTGCAGGCCGAGGCGTTGACGAACGTGGTGGTGCCGTCAGTCATCATACCATAACCTGGAGGAGGTAGAGGAGAGAGGAAGGGAGACGACTGTTAGAGAGGGAGAGAAAGACAGACTGTGACAGTAACACTCATTTGTTCATTTACTTCTTTACACTCTCTCTACATTTCCCTTTATTGACAGAACTAGCCACATCTAACTCTGATAGCGGCGACTGCATCTCGTTTAACATGGAGCAAATGTTTTACAGGTGAGATACTTTCTGCTTTTTCGATCACTCAGAATGAACTGGTCTGATGTAGAGAATTTGTGACAAATGACAAAAGATACAATTCCTTTTCTCTCCCTTCTTCCATGCTCCCAATCTATCTCAGTCACTCAGATCCACACGCAGGGCTAAATACGGCCTGTTCCTCCCTGTGTCAATCTGATTTAGTTACTAATCTGGTCCTCTCTGAAGGGGCCATGGTGCTCCAGGGGACACACGCTGACCTGCTAACCCCAAAATATAATCTCTCAGCCTGGAGACAAGGCCTCCAAGTCCACCCTGGCCTGGATGAGATACTGCAGTACCACTTACAGTATAATATATGACTAGAATTAAATACAGCCTCGTTGCAAGAATCCATAAACGAGTCATAATGATGTATTCCAGAGACCTTGAAATAATCTGATTTAAATATGTAGGCTTGTGTAGCAGTATGAGAAACCTCATTCATACAGAATGAAAGTGTGTATGTGTGTGTGTGTGTGTGTGTGTGTGTGTGTGTGTGTGTGTGTGTGTGTGTGTGTGTGTGTGCGTGTGTGTGTGTGTGTGTGTGTGTGTACCTTCGTGGATGTGTCCAAACACGTGCAGCTTGGGCTGTACTCTCCTCTGGACAGTGTTGAGCAGCTCCATACAGCCCACCCGCTGCATCTTCTTAGGAACCCAGTCCAGGAACCCTACACAGAGACAGCAACACAACACATGTCAATAACCACATAGGAAACACTGGTGATATAACATATGGACACATACTACACCCCGTATACACATCACTCAACAATACTATAATGCGCTAGTCCAGAAGCCCTGTAGAGAATGGAGATGACTCACACACACACACACACGCACATTCTGCTACACACACCGCTGCACTCTGCTACACACAGTGACACGGGTGAGAGAAAGACTGATTTAGTGCCACTTCTACAGGAAGCATTCTGCTGAGTCTATAGAAACACTATCGGGACTGGTCTATCTTGTGCCATGCACACGTTGGTGGTGGATGGCGTGACACACCCTCATACACAAAGTGCTTTGAAAGCTAGTGAAAAGCTTGAAATAAGTAAACGCAATTCGACTAAAAATTGGGTAACTTTACAAGTCTGTGGAGACTTTTGTGATGTGGAGATTTTGTGATGTGGAGAGTAATGGCTCGGTCTCCATTTCTGGACACTCAACTAATTCTCTGCTTGTTTTAAAGCAGCTGGTGAGTAAACAGCTTTTATACAGATGTTTCTCTCCTGTGCAACTTCCTCCTCAGCGCTAGATAAAAAGAGGCCATATTTCTCCTCTCCTCCATCTCCGTTCCATCGCTTTATCGCACCCCATAAAAGATTGAGGGGTTTTGCCGCAGTGCGAACGAACGGTGTCTGTCACTCTTTTTCTCGGGTCACCTCGTCTAGCCCTCGCTTTCTGTTGTATCTTTCTCTTCCTCTCTCTCTAGACTGACGGTCTCTCTGTAGTTCTCTGTCCCTCGCTCTCTCCTTCTCTTGCTCTCTTTATTCTCCCCCACCCCTTTCTCCCTCTCCTCCCCAGCCTCCTCTCTCTCGCTCTGTCTCTCCTTCTTCCCAAACCTCTTTCTCCCTCTCCTCCTCTCTATCCCTCTCTTTGTCTCTCCCTCTAATAGGCATTAGTGGCCTGCTGTAGATGCTCCATATGCCGGTGGCTTATGAGGAGAGGGGAGCTGGAGACACTTGGCTAAACTGAACGGAAAATAACTCCCTGTGTTTAGAGGCGAGACGCCACGCACAGCCACAGAAATCAATCACACACACTCATCTGAGCATCTCCCAGCTGCAGCAGGAGATGGGCTGTGAAAGTGTGTGTGTGTTATGCAAATGTGTATGTAAGTGTGGGTAGATATTTACACGAGGATGATAACAGGAATAAATTACAGATTATTCAAAAAGAATTACTTTTTTGACAGTCTATCAAAGCATGTGCGTGTGTGACTGTGTGCATATGTGCGTGTGTATGGAACGTGTGTGCGGTGACGTCTCATGATTGTCTCCCCCAGGTGTAATGTCTCCCTCACCCAGTGGGGGGCAGTGTGTGACCAGTATGTCGGTGGAGTCGGGGATCTGGTTCCACTTGTCCAGCAGAGCCTGACCTCTTGGCAGGTTGAACCCCCAGCCATAGTACCATGGCTGCCTGGCTCAGAGAAAGAGAGAGGAGAGAGATTAATACAGTATATCATATCAACTGTCAACACAGTCACCCATCAGATCATCATCTCTAATAAGGTTGAGCCCTGCTGGGGAGAGATTAACAGCCAAAATGGCACTTAACCTCTGAACCTCAATCATCTGCTCTGACAAATCAAAGACTACTGCTGCCACGTACAGAACCTTAGAGACGCAGGCAGAAAGCTCTAAGCTACAAAACCTCACAGCCTCAACATTAAACATGAACATCCGCTTGATTCAACAGTCGGCATTGGAGCCTTCCAGGACGGGAGGGGAAAGGAGAAGAGAGAAAAGAAGAGGAAGAGAGGGACTTGACAGCTGGGTCCGTGTCCCTTCACTTTGATAGCGGACGCCTCTGGTGTGTGAGTGACGGTGGAGAAATTAACATGTCACTAACAATGAGCCCTCAGATCCATCTTCCTCTGTACTGTAAGGCGAGCCACGCGTGTGTAACCACGATGACGCCGCCGTTAGCTCTCTTACCGCCGGCTTTTGTTAATTTGCAGAGAGCAGTCACTGGAAAAGCCAACTTTTATCGGCGCCACGCCGCTCATCGCTTCAGTGGAACGTCAGATGGAGGGTGTTTTATCATTTCCTGCCCGTCTGTGTCCGTATGCAAGCGAGTGTGTGTGTGTGTGTGGGGGGGGGGGGCACACACATGTACACGCACATACACATACTTAATTAAAGAGACCTAGTGGTATAATACAGCAGGATACATTTGGTGAATGTCCCAACCTTGGGGTCACTGCCTGAGAGAGGTTAAGGAGACAGAGTGAGAGATGCATCATGGGAAACGCTGTCCCACTTCAGCTTGAATTTACTCCACTAAAATTCCATCACTACGGGATATCAGAGCCTAAACACTTGATGAAACATCTGAAGTTCCCAGTGAATGCAATTTCAATCATTTACACAGTGAATTTTAAAAGGTTTAAATTGGCCTGAGCATATTAATTGGGCCGGTTAAATATTAATGTTTGTCTTAACATGGATGTCTCAATTAAAATGAGATGAGCTGCCAGTCTCATCTGTGTTCCAAATGGCACCCTATTCCCTAGTACTTTTGACCAGAGCTGTATTGGGAATAGAGTGACATTTGAGACGCAAACCATCCATCCCCTCTTCATATCTGAATGGAGAGATGAAGAACAAGCGAGAGATGAGACGGAGGAAAAGCACTTTTCTCTGGTAATCGCTATTGGACTGTAATTTCCCTAACAGAGGATTAGATAAAGAGAGAGAGAGAGAGAGAGAGAAGGGGAGATGAGAAAGAATTAAGGGGCTATTGAGAGAGACATGGAGATGGAATGAGATAGAGATGAAGGGAATGAGAGAGAAAAGAGTGAGTTTGTACATTATGTAAATACTTGCATTTCTTCTTTTTGTTCCCACTTCCAACTTGTCTCAAGTTAAAAGTCTGGGATTTTCTACCACTAGGGCCAAAATCACATGCTATACAGTATCTAGCATGCTAGCAGATACCCATACTGCCCTACCAAGCAAAAAGGCAGTATCTGCTCATATCATGGAACTGAGAAAATGGTGGTTTCACAGTAACTTATTGCAGTTACTCCTAATATGACCCCCATTTTCTCCAAACCACAATACAACCGATGCAGTATACTTGTCCACATGATTAAGCATGTATTTAATGTAGCAAACATTACATTAATTCATTTTCAACCAAATTAGCAGTTACTGCCTTTTTGCTTGGTAGGGCAGCATAGACTTCCAGTCATTGCTCTAACGCTAGTTAGCATAGGATCGCGATACTACCACCAACTACCTTGATACTGGACACAGACATAAAAATGGTATCCACGAGTGTACCTGACTCTGAAAGTGTCCCTGAAAGTGTACCTGACAGGCCTCCCGAGTGTACCAGCTGTGCCACCAGCGACACTGGGTTCGCGCCCAGGCTCTGTCGTAACCGGCCGCGACCGGGAGGTCCGTGGGGCGACCCACAATTGGCCTAGCGTCGTCCGGGTTAGGGAGGGGTTGGCCGGGCGCAGTGCGCGCTAACCAAGGTTGCCAGGTAAACGGCCGACACATTGGTGCCGCTGGCTTCCGGGTTGGAAGCGTGCTGTGTTAAGAAGCAGTGCGGCTTGGTTGGGTTGTGTATTGGAGGACGCATGACTTTCAACCTTCGTCTCTCCCGGGAGTTGTAGCGATGAGACAAGATAGTAGCTACTAAACAATTGGATACCACGAAATTGGGGAGAGAACGGGATAAAATTCCCCCCAAAAAAGAAAGTGTACCTGCCCCTGACTCTGAAAGTGCCCATGACTCTGAAAGTGCACCTGACTCTGAAAGTGTACCTGCCCATGACTCTGAAAGTGTACCTGCCCATGACTCTGAAAGTGTACCTGCCCCTGACTCTGAAAGTGCCCATGACTCTGAAAGTGCACCTGACTCTGAAAGTGTACCTGCCCATGACTCTGAAAGTGTACCTGCCCCTGACTCTGAAAGTGCCCATGACTCTGAAAGTGCACCTGACTCTGAAATTGCACCTGACTCTCAAAGTGCCCATAACTCTGAAAGTGCACCTGACTCTGAAATTGCACCTGACTCTCAAAGTGCCCATAACTCTGAAATTGCACCTGACTCTCAAAGTGCCCATAACTCTGAAAGTGCACCTGACTCTGAAATTGCACCTGACTCTCAAAGTGCCCATAACTCTGAAATTGCACCTGACTCTCAAAGTGCCCATAAATCTGAAAGTGCACCTGACTCTGAAATTGCACCTGACTCTCAAAGTGCCCATAACTCTGAAATTGCACCTGACTCTCAAAGTGCCCATAACTCTGAAATTGCACCTGACTCTCAAAGTGCCCATAACTCTGAAAGTGCACCTGACTCTGAAACTTCATTAGAGGAAAAACCCTGACACAAAAATGAAAGAATATAATACTAACATCTCTTCTACATAAATAGGATTTCACCAGGAAAGGGATTAGAATTGAACTAGTGTTTTTTGGTGCAGTTAGGAAGGAGAATTGGGGACGTGCTCAGCATATTAAATAAAGACTGTTAATACCCAAGGTTTGTTACGGATATGGAAAAAAAGGAAACAGATGTTTGAGTTAGAGCGCTGGATCCCTAGGCATCATCTAGGGGCAAAGCAAAGCACGCTGGAAAAAAAACAATAGCATCAAAATCACTACTTTCATTTGATGTGATTCTTTCCCCCCTTTCTTTTCTGAAGCAAGAGAGAGAGACTGACACACACAGAGAGAGAGAGACAGACAGAGACAGAGAGAGAGAAAGAGACACAGACAGAGAGGGAGACAGACAGAGAGGCAGAGAGAGAGAGACAGAAAGCGACAGAGAGAGGAGAGGGAGAGAGAGAGACAGAGAGAGGTGGAGACTGACAGAGACAGACAGCAAGAGACAGACAGCGAGAAAAAGACAGCGAGAGACAGACAGTGAGAGACAGAAAGCGAGAGACAGAGAGACTGAGACAGAGAGACAGGGTGATTGTGTCAGGTTTACCCAAAACACCACTTTACCCAACTGGGTAATATTATAGAAGGTTTGAAAACAAATAAGAGATCAGTGTGTGTGTAACTATTTCAGTGTGTGTGTGTGTGTGTATTTGTTTCTCCATTCAGAAGCTTAATGATATCATTGGAGAAAGCCATGAATGATTAACGAATCAGGCAGTGCTGAGGGGCGTGAGGCGCTAACCACACACACACACTTTGGTTAACTTCACAGTCGTTAGGAAGAAAAACAGCACGCCAAAAGAGGAATTTTAAATCTAAATCAGTTCCAGACTTATCCTGAGGTCTAGAGAGGAACAGGCTTTGTGAGAAATAAAGAGAGACAGAGAGGGAGATGGTTTTAGTGATGTTGTGAGACACAGGAAAAGAGAGCGGTAGAGAAAGGGAGGTGAAGAAAAACGGAGAGAGCACACAGAAGAGAGTGGTATCTAGACAGTACACAGCCAGTCTGGGTTCTCTCTATATATCTTTTGACAAAAAGTATGAAGAGACTCAGAATAGGAAGATGGAAAAGATGCTGAGAGAGGGGGGCAACCAGAGAGACAGCTAATGAATGTGTGTATGCTATAGGAGTGTGTGTGTGTTCATTTCAAGTTTTCTATTTCTCAGAGAAGCCGAGTGGATGCAGTCACACCCCATCATCATCACCTCAGCTTGAGTTAATTAAGACAAACTGTCGACTTAACGACCCTAATAACAGCCTGGAAGGGGAGGAAAACATACAAACACACACACACTGAGTCACGACATACACTCTGCTTGTGTGCTCTTATTAGACTGAGTGGATGTGCGTGTACTGTATACGTGTATGAGTGTGTACAGTATGCACACCTGGGTAATACTAAAGGGGGTTGCTGTGCTGTCACTCGTCACTCCTAAGAGCTGAGATCTTCTTATTAAACTCCCTGCCTCCCCGCACCACTTGACGTGTGTCTCCGTACATGATCACCCCCCCCCCCTCCCCCCCCACCACCCTCACTAACCTCGTTAAGAGCCTGTTTCAATTAAAAGTGTTCTGGGGTGGGAGAAGTCCGTTGGGACGCCACTGCTCAGATAGAGGTCAACAGAGCTGCTTAGAGATGCTATTAGCGTCTTCCTGTTCTCATTTACTCATTCACTAGCCCGGAGGCTAGGTGGGCTAGTTCAAACACAGGCTACTGACTATTAACACTGCTTCCTATTACTGGGTAATTACACACAAACAATACATACTGCTAGGTACTCTATGTCCTCTGACTGTCTGATATCTCCTATTGTCCTCTTTGTTTAGTCTACTCCATGAGCCAGTGAGGAGCCATTTTAAAATGAGTCAGTTCTCTCTATCGTACAGAATAGGATTAAAATCTTTCAATAGGACAGTTATAAATTAATTTACACACACACACATACACACACACACACACACACACACACACACACACACACACACACACACACACACACACACACACACGCTGGTACATGGAAGCATGAGAGAGTTTGACTCCAAGAAGACGCTATTTCATGTTACAGAGAAATACGTTTCTTTCTCTTATCCATTATTAATCCCAACTCTAAACCTTACTCAGCGCACACTATTCTCCCTCCCACACACAATAGTTAATGTACAGACTTTGATGTTTAATCACGACTACCACACACACAAGCCAGTCCACCCGGCAAGATTGATCCTCACAGCAGGACTACTGAGACAGAGGGAGCGATGGAGGGAGAGAGAAGGGGAAGGGGAGGGAGAGGGACAGGGAGAGGGAGAAGAGATGGACGGACAACGACACTGATGCAGAGAGAGAAGGAAAGGGAGTGGGATAGAGGGGAAATAAGAGATGGGGAAAGAGAGAGAGAATGCTGAAAGGCAGAGTACTGTATATCTGACTGACAGTATGGAGGATAAGATATGTGACAGGGCCCAGCCCAGCCTGCAGTAACCGAAAGGTAGCTGGTTCGAATCAGCCGTTCTGCCCTGGAGCAAGGCTGTTAACCCCCGATGGTGTCGATTAAAGGCAGGCCCCTACACCTCTGATTCAGAAAGGTTGGGTTAAATGTGGAGGACACATTTCGGGTTCAATGCATTCAGTTGTGCAACTGACTAGGTATCCACCTTTCCCTGTGTGAGCTACAGAACAGTCCTTACTTCAACACCCCCGTACCCTCCCGTTCTTCCTGTCACCATCTTGTCCTTATTTAATCTTTCATTCGCCATCTTCATTTTATCTATCTAACGTACCATAACTCAACCCATCTATTCCTCCTATATTTCTGTCATTTAGTGAGCCCACTCTCTCCCTCCCTCTCTTCCTGTCTAATCTCACCTCTTCACCTCTTTACCTCCAACTGCCCCCATCCCCACTTCCCCTCTCTCTGTGGAGAGGCAGATTGGGGACATATTGGCCCTCAGCGTGACTTATGTAACACCCAGCAGGTTCAGGAGGAACCGAGGAGCACCGGGCTGACACACACACACACACGCACACACACTCAAAATTCGGAAAGAAATATGGACACACACAAGACACCTAAACAGGGAAACTGTATCAGTAAATGTTGACCCACGGGAAATCAAGCAATGCTGTTTTGTAGTCAGTCTCTCCACCCATCTTTCCCCCTCTCAGCACCTGTGTGTGTGTCTCTGTAATGGCTTAATTGCAGGTGACTGGTGAGCGCGGTAATGGTCTAAGCACGTGATGGGTGGAGGATTAGGTGATGGACTACCACCGAGCTCTCATCCACTAAACACAGTACAGTCACTGAGCTACACCAGTCAATGTCTGGCCCCGGGGCTGACACACACATACCTGCACAACTCCCTCTGAGCTGATATACACATTTTGTTGTACACAGACACACCCCTGTACAGCAGTAGTCTCAGAGTGTCCAACCATCCTGGTGAAACTGGAGCAGACCAAGGTGGCGTCGCAGAGCCCATCTGTGACAGAGTGCAGGGAGATCTGCCCACACACACACACACACACACACACACACACACACACACACACACACACACACACACACACACACACACACACACACACACACACACACACACACACACACACACACACACACACACACACACACACACACACACACACCAACCAAGCCTCATCAACAAAACAGTGATGGGTACAGAGACACTTGTCTTGTGTGAAGTCTGAAAGGCCTGGTTCTCTGGACCAGTAGCAGTCAGCCTCACAGCTGTGCTCATTCACAGCTTCACACTCATCAGCAGCACCAGCACCAGCACACAACCCAAGAAACCCCACCACCTCCAATGTTACGTTTAAAGCCAGGCAAGTTCTTATAGGGTTTTCTCAAAGGAGAGCATATATTCTGTCTATAAAAACCTTATCTTTATTGAACTAGAAGCAGCACACAACAATATTATACAGCTGTGAAGCTGCCTGTACATTTCCTATTGAAAATCTACATTTCTTTATCAAATCAAGCTGGTTTCATCCATTCCCACAGCGAGCCCCGTCAATGAAGAGCAGCTGCTGTCTAAACCAACCACTAACCCTCACCTCCCCCCATAAATCCCAGAGCTCCCACCTGTGTTTGTCACCCCTCCCTCCCTCCCATGTCTACTCCTCCACTGTGTCATTAATTCTGCTTGTTTGGTGAAATGCTGAAACATTGTTCCCACCGCCCCTTGTCGATCACATACACACACACACACACACACACACACACACACACACACACACACACACACACACACACACACACACACACACACACACACACACACACACACACACACACACACACACACACACACCTGGCAGGTCTCTGTCTCCCTATAGACTGATGTTTCCCACATTTAATAAAATGCAGGCAGACTTCCTCGATGAGGGATGGAGGGAATTAGGAGAGGAGAGGAGAGGAAAACATAGGGAGAAGAGAAAGATATTATATACTGTAGGGAGAAGGAGAGACCGATAGACAAAGACAAAAAAAAGAACAATGAATTAGAAATGGAAAAAAAGAGTGATACAGACATACCACCAGATAGATAAAGAAAGAAAAACGAGACAGACAGAGAGAGAGAGAGAGAGAGAGAGCAACTGAGGGACTGATGCGTAGGGTTAGTGACAGATGAATAGATGTCTCTTGTTCCTGCTCTCCTCTCTTCCTCTGTCCCTCTCTTCCTCTCCCTCTCTCGCCTGCCTGCTGCTGTTCCTCTGTAATCAAGTTGGATGTCAGAAAAGACAAACGCATCCCTGCACTCCCTCACTTTCCTCTCCTCCATGCCCCCCCCCTCCCTTTTTTAGAAACAGTTAGGAAAAGTACGGATCAGCAGAAACTAGCCCAGTCAGAATCTCAGAAACTCAGAGGAAACCGTGTTTGATCAGGGACAGAGCCTCTCACACACGTCTCTCCTATACCTGTGCTATAGCTTACACAGCGTACGCTTCACAATTGTACATCTGCACACACGTCAAAACTACATCAGTGACATGCATTAAAGTGGGACTTAGGAAAGACTAGTAGTTAAACAGACACATGACTTTGAATGAACTTAACACAACAGAATATGACATCTGGGTCGTTCACTATCGTATCATCACTAATATTTCTGGTGTTTTACATCGCACCTTAAAGCAGCAAAGGAAGCTCTGAAACTAAATCAGGCTAAAAGCATTTCTTCCCATATTAACCCGAGAGAACGAGGAGGAAAGAACTCTTCTATTGACAATGTTTCAGCAATTTACTGCCCTTTTTCAAATAAGTATTTTAACCATGAATTTACAAGTTACAATACAGTTGCCAATACAATCTCAAGCAATATGCAGTAAACAGAATTATATCACCCTCTCTACCTAATCAATAGACTAAAGGTCGACCGATTATGATTTTTCAACGCCGATACCGATACTTGGAGGACCAAAAAAGCAGATACCGATTAATCGGCCGATTTTATTTATTTGTAATAATGACAATTACAACAATACTGAATGAACACTTATTTTAACTTAATATAATACATCAATAAAAATCTATTTAGCCTCATATAAATTATGAAACATGTACAATTTGGTTTAAATAATGCAAAAACAAAGTGTTGGAGAAGTAGAAGTAGAAGTGAAATATGTGCCATGTAAAAAAACTAACGTTCGAGTTCCTTGCTCAGAAAATGAGAACATGTGACAGTTGGTGGTTCCTTTTAACATGAGACTTCAATATTCCCAGGTAAGAGGTTTTAGGTTGTAGTTAATATAGTATTTATAGGACTATTTCTCTCTATACCATTTGTATTTCATATACTTTTGACAATTGGATGTTCTTACAGGCACTATAGTATTGCCAGTGTAACAGTATAGCTTCCGTCCCTCTCCTCGCCCCTACCTGGGCTCGAACCAGGAACACATCGACAACAGCCACACTCGAAGCAGTGTTACCCATCGCTCCACAAAAGCCACGGCCCTCTGCAAGGGGAATAACTACTCCAAGTCTCAGAGCCAGTGACGTTTGAAACGCTATTAGAGCGCACCCCGCTAACTAGCAAGCCATTTCACATCGGTTACACCAGCCATTTGGCTGATAGGCTTGAAGTCATGAACAACGCTGTGCTTGCAAAGAGCTGCTGGTAAAACGCACGAAAGTGCTGTTTGAATGCTTACGAGTGCTGTTTGAATGCTTACGAGCCTGCTGCTGCCTACCATAGCTCAGTCAGACTGCTTTATCAAATCATAGACTTAATTACAACATAACACACAGAAATACGAGCCTTTGTTCATTAATATGGTCGAATCTGGAAACTATAATTTCGAAAACAAAACGTTTATTATTTCAGTGAAATACGGAACTATTCGGTATTTTATCTAATGGGTGGCTTCCCTAAGTCTAAACATTCTTGTTACATTGTACAACCTTCAATGTTATGCCATAATTACATAAAATTCTTGCAAATTAGTTCGCAATGAGCCAGGCTGCCCAAACTGTGGCATATACCCTGACTCTGAGGGCAATGAACGCAAGAGAAATGACACAATTTCACCTGGTTAATATTGCCTGCTAACATGGATTTCTTTTAGCTAAATATGCAGGTTTAAAAATACATACTTCTGTGTATTGATTTTAAGAAAGGCATTGGTGTTTATGGTTAGGTACAGTCGTCCAACGATTGTGCTTTTTTCGCAAATGTGGTTTTGTTAAATCATCCCCCAGCATTGCATCGATTATATGCAACGCAGGACACGCTAGATAAACTAGTAATATCATCAACCATGTGTAGTTATAACTAGTGATTATGATTGATTGATTGTTTTTTATAAGATAAGTTTAATGCTAGCTAGGAACTTACCTTGGCTTCTACTGCATTCGTGTAACAGGCTCCTCGTGGAGTGCAATGAGAGGCAGGTGGTTATTGCGTTGGACTAGTTAACTGTAAGGTTGCAAGATTGGATCCCCCGAGCCGACAAGGTGAAAATCTGTCGTTCTGCCCCTGAACAAGGCAGTTAACCCACCGTTCCTAGGTCGTCATTGAAAATAAGAATGTGTTCTTAACTGACTTAATATGTTCTTAAAAGAGTAAAATTAAGGTTAAAAAAAAATAAAAATATTAATAATTGTTTTTAAATCTGCAAAATCGGCACCCAAAAATAACGATTTCCGATTGTTATGAAAACTTGAAATCGGCCCTAATTAATCGGCCATTCCGATTAATCGGTCGACCTTTACAATAGACTGCTCACAAGGTTTAAATATTAAGACACGTAGTCACACTATGACACGCCTGTCATGGATCCCTATGAAATGCACTGTCAAGAATAGATACTGTGCATGGTCATGACATGCTCTGTGAGTTTCTCCAGATTCTGTAGCCAACTACCCCGAACAAAGAACCCCCCTCCTCGCTCCCCTTCCTCTCCTCCCCCTATTCCTGGCTGGGTAGTGCAAGGTACTGAGAGATGACAAATCTGCTGGGTCATGACAGACGACTTCATGTCCAGCGATAATGAACTCCCGTCAGACGCTGCTCTCACAGGATGCTCAGAGACACGTTGCACTAACGTTGCCGCTAGGGTGGGGGGGATTTCATGTGGACGTCCACATGCCGCCACCTATGTCTTCTCGCAAAGTGGATACACTTGAAAGAATGTGTGAAAGAGAGAAAGGAAGGAGAGAATGAGAGAAGAAGAGAAACATGGGAAAAAAAGAGACTGACAGACTAAGAGGATGAGGAAGTGAGTCTCTCTGTGGATGTACATGTTCAATGTGTGTGTTCGTCAGCAGCGTGTGTGTGTGGAGAAGTAGGGGTGTAGGCAGCGCCTGCTTCCAACATCCTGTAAGCCTCCCTTGTTGCAGCAGGTGGAGGAAAGCTGCAGCAGCCCAGTGTGTGTTTGGGTGTTGTGTGTGTGTGTGTGATGAGAGCAGGTGGGTGAGAACTGTGTCATATGGAGGTGCCTGGAGCGGCACTGGAGAGAGGGGTCCAAAACTCTGCAGGCATCGGGGGGGGGGACGGGGGACGGCGAGGACAGAGGAGGGCCAAGAAAGAAAGAGGGGAGGGGACAGTGAGAGAAACGGAATACACCCAAATATGCCAGCAAGGTTCCCCTTAAAAATGTGTCTGTGCGATGACCCACCTAATGCTTAAAGTAGTGATGTTGTATCAAGCCAGCGCTCGTGATGTTAAAGCCATGAGTTGACCTACCATTTGGATAACACTGATCTGGGTCAACATGGTCATAAAGGTCCAACACACAGTAATCTGAACTTCCCCCTCCACTTTGAAACAAGCAGCAGATTGAGTAGAATATCTGACATCTCTAGCCTCTTATACCTGACACTAGCCCTCCTACACGTTCTCCTGTGTCCATACCTGCCCATACGCCCATCAAACACGGTCTAGTCTGACTCCACTCAAAATACCTCTATAGAGTGCCACAGGCAGACAACAGGTCTTTGCCGTATTTTGATTCCCATGGTTGAGCCTAGACTGCTGCCTGCCTGCCTGCCTGTCTCATTTCCACAGTTCCCTAATAACAACCGTGGCACTAGTCGCTAACCCTGTTAGCGTAGAACATAATGCATTCCCATTTAAATAGCATTTAGAAGCGCTAGGGAGGCACATTTGTCCCTTCCTGTTCTAAATAATGACCAATTACCATGGAGGAAGAGGTGGCTTCACAGGGGAGGAGTGACAGTTGAGACGACAGTGGGGAAGACAGGGAAGAGTGGAGAGATGGGGGAGGGGCTTTCCTTTTTAATTGGTGGCAGATCTCAATGTGACGTGTATCTTTTTCTTCTTCTTATGATTCTGCAGAGGGGGGGGGGGTGAAATAAGGAGGAAGTGGGGAGAAGAGGTAGGGAGAGAAAATGAGGCAAAAAGTGAGGGGAGGAGGGAAAGACTGAGAGAGAAAGAGGGCGAGAGAAAGAGAGAGGGACTAGCATGTGTCTAAGCTGTGTTTGTCTTGGAGGGATAATGTGCGTTAGCTACATCCACTACAGTCTAATTCTGTCCAGAAAAGCTGTTGGACTCCCCCCCCCCTTCAGAGTGATAGTTGCCTTGGCAACCATGGCAAATCTTCCCTTTGTCAAACAGATGTCCCATTTAGTTGGAAATTAGAATGTGTAAAAACCCACGAGACACAAATTATTTCAAAGTTCTCCGGTGGACAGAGGGAGAGAGAAGAACAGGAAAGAAAGGAAAAGAAAAAGGAGGGCCTTCTACTGTTGCTCCCTCCCTCCCATCCACCAGTCTCCTGTGCATAAGGAAACACACTGATTCACCAAAGATAGAGGTTGATGGGATGGTAAGGGTGGGGTGAAAATATGGCAGGCGGGGGGGAAGAGTGACCCCTGTTCTGAACCAGTGCTGGGCATCATGGCAGCACGCGTTCCAGCACAGCAGAAGGGTCTGATATAGAGGACAGAGACACCCTAAGGGGGAAGAAATCCCCCCACACACACAAACACTCACAGCATCATACAAGCCCACTCACACCCCTGATGCCTTTTTGGACAAGCATCCCTGGTCCTCTAGACTGGTTCTGACTGTGTGGTCTAATTGTGGTCAACAAGGACACTGACCAGTGACTGCTCACTGCCTGACCCGACTGAGACCGCAAGGGAGAAACTATACGCTGAGAATAACACTATATCTGTGTGTGTGTGAGCAAGAAACAGAGAGAAGAGGGAGAACATATGGATAGAATCACTTTAATTCAGAATTAATATGAAGCCCACATGCCTTGGAGAGGGGAATCAAGGAGAATGGCCTACAGCACCACACACACACACACACACACACACACACACACACTATTTCCTCTTGAGGCCATTTCACAGGTAATTTAAAGAGAAATCCCTACAGGGAAACGACACACTAAACGTCTTCTCCTCCTCGTTCATCCTCTCTCTCCCTCCCTTCATAACACCTCACCATAACAGTGTGTTTACTCACCTGCAGGTACAGAGACTGACAGCACTTAGAGAAAGTGAACGAGAATGGAGGAAAGAGATTAAAGAACAAAGAGAATCTACGAAGGAGGGAAAGTGACACGTGTTGAAGTAGGCCGTTATCTCTCCCTTTTCCCCTCCAAACCGAAAGTGGCCGTTTATTACTACTCAGTGTTCATCACAGGGTACCTCACTGTCCCACTTGGGGAATACACCTCAACCACTGGAAACAGGCGATGTGGAGGAACAAGAGAGAAAGAAGAAAAGAGGAGGGAGAGAGAAGGAGGGGTAGAGCACAGGGCTGCAGGGGTTTTGGGACAGTCTCTGAGCACATCAGAATTTAATTTAGCAAGGACCCTGGTGAGCAGCCCTACAAAAGCAACACCCACGACGAGACACTACTGTAGCTAGCTAGCGCACACATGGAAGGACGATCTCTCCCTCTCTCCCTCGTTATAATATCCTGTAAGAGATGTTCAGCAGTAACAGCTAGAACTCTTAGACAAACTCCAAAGAGGTCAAATGACCTTCATCATTTCAACATCATTAGAGTCATTATATAAAACCCCTGGAGTATTCTGTCCCTCTCTCCCTCTGCCACTCTCCACCCATCCTCTCAGTATACATCAAAACACCTGTTAATTAAAAACACAGAGAAAGAGGAGAGATCTCTCCTTCTTTCCATCCCCCCTTCATCAGAGAAGTTTTCAAAACAGGGGGAGCAGGTATTCTGTCCCTCACCATGAATCAAAGAGAGGAGATGGGGAGGAAGAGGAGAAGACTCTCTTCATCTCTTTAGTTTTTCTGATGAGCTTTCTTAATTGGGCCACTATAGAAAGAAGTGAAATCCTAAATAATTAAAAAATCTAATTAAGGAGTCTTTTGCATCTCCGTGCTTAATTATTCCGTGCGGAGAGCAGTGGGGAGCGATACATTTCTCCCTTTTTCATTAAAAAAAAGTATCCTCATCCCACCACTCCCCATCAATAAACAGCTCCTGATTTCGCTCCTCTGTCCTCCCCCTCTCTCTCTCCCGCCGCTCTTCAGATGTGTGTGTGTCTCTGTGTGTGTGGTGTGTGCCGTCCTTAGAGACTGTCATTATGAACACTTAGGGAGAGTTAACCCATTAGTTCATTCCACAGAGAGGGCCGCTATAAGGCCTCTGTTACTCTCTCCATCCCCCTCTTCTCCATCTCTCCCCCTTTCTCGTGCTCCTTTCTCCATTCCTGCCTCTCAATCTCTACATCTCTCTTTCTTTACCCCATTCTCTTACCTTCTTTCTACACCCACTCCCTTTTACCTCTCTCTGCAATACTATTCCTATCACCCTACTATATCTCTCTCTCAGGAGAAAACCAGTGAAGAGAGAGTGAAATACTGTGAGGATCTATGTGGAACTAAAGCTGTAGAAAGAACATGTTTAAAAGGACATGTTTAACTACAAGGTGATCATTCATTGTTCCGTCCATGAGCAAGGTGAGGACGACACAGTTGTGTTGATGATAACTGAATCACAATTCAATTCATTGTTTAAGGGATTGGTTTACGATGAATTGAATCAGGCCCACAGTCTCTGCTAATCATTTAAATAGGCTACATCATTTATAGTTTACTTCTTGGCTATACCAGTAGGGCGCACACACACACACACACACACACCACAGTGTTGTGATCTCCTTAATTAGCCATGTGATTAGCTACATTGGAAGTCTGCAGTGAAGCGAGGAGCTCTCTCCCCTGTGTAAAACAAAACGTGTTCCGAGACCTCGGATACACTCTGACACACACAGCTGTAGACTACACTAATGCTGCCACCTCTGCCCTCTCTGACACACTCAAAATAGAAGGCCTAAAATTCCAAACACAGTTGAGCAGGTCTACATTAAAAAGAAACTCGCTCGTTCCACTTTGTCCTCTTTCTCCCCTTTTCCCTTGTTCCACTGTGTTTCTGTGCTTGTGCGTTGTGTAGTGGATTCTGTGCCTCGTTTTGGCTTTGAAAAGACGACTACTGTGGCTAATTCCCATGCCTCCCACGCTACTGTTAGACTATGGTTTGGGGCTCTACTGTTCTGCCTCCATCACACACACACACACACACACACACACACACACACACACACACACACACACACACACACACACACACACACACACACACACACACACACACAAACACACACACACATACACATACACACACACACACACACACACACACACACACACACACACACACACACACACACACCTTCCATTCTGTCTCCCCGTCCCTTTAGCTCCGAGACGCGGGGTGGCTTTGCAATACGCCCATGACAAATGACTTGTAAACTTGCATTACTGTCAGAACAGGAACAGAGGCACACACACACACACACGCACGCACGCACGCACACACACACACACACACACAACTGCTCCCCCATGCTGTCCTTTTGATTCCACATTTCAGAGAATGACAAATTGTTAGGATTCGGGTAGGATGCAGCATGCTATGTTCGGATCTAATTTTGTCTGGAGACTGGGGGGTAGGGATAGGGATGGTGGAGCTGTGAGTGTCTGTGTGTGTGTGTGTGTGTGTGTGTGTGTGTGTGTGTCTGTGATGGAGACAAGGGACGGACGAGGAAGCACCGTGCTGTGAGCAACCTGCCATCAGACCCCCACGAGGAGAGAGGGACGGATGAAGGGATAGAAAAGAGAACGAGTGATTGAAGGATGACAGAACAGAAGTAAAGATGGATGGAGGGATGGGGAGAAGGAGAGATATGGGCTTGGAGCAGGGCTTTGTGGAATAGTGATGGCTGAGGGGATTGAGGGAGAAGAATGGAGGAAATGAAACAGGGAAAGATAAGGGGAAGAAGGGAGATGGAGGGAGGGTGAGAGAGGAGCAGAGGGGAGAGTGACTGGAGCAGAGGGGAGAGTGACTGGAGCAGAGGGGAGAGTGACTGGAGCAGAGGGGATAGTGACTGGAGCAGAGGGGAGAGTGACTGGAGCAGAGGGGAGAGTGACTGGAGCAGAGGGGAGAGTGACTGGAGCAGAGGGGAGAGTGACTGTGCTGTTACAGTTCATTCAGGCCAGACGACTTGTCAGGGCAGGAGACACAGGCAGACAGACAGGCTTCTCTCCTCCCACCACCCCGAGGCTACAGTACAGGTTGGCCACGGGCCATAAAGCAGTGCCAGCCTGGCATCGCCATGGAGACGGGACTGGAGAGGGTAAAGCAGGCGCTGTCCCACTGCTCCTGACAGAGATTAGAGATAGAAAGAGACAATCTCGTTCCCCCGTGCTCCCCACTGCCGAGCCAGCGACATGTGGAGCGCACAGATAGACAGGTGGATTGAGGGAGAGAGAGAGGGATGAGGAGAGGTAGAGAGATAGAGGAGCAGACAGGTGGATTGAGGGAGAGAGAGGGATGAGGAGAGGTAGAGAGATAGAGGAACAGACAGGTGGATTGAGGGAGAGGGGGGATGAGGAGAGGTAGAGAGATAGAGGAACAGACAGGTGGATTGAGGGAGAGAGAGAGGGATGAGGAGAGGTAGAGAGATAGAGGAGCAGACAGGTGGATTGAGGGAGAGGGAGGGATGAGGAGAGGTAGAGAGATACAGGTACAGACAGGTGGATTGAGGGAGAGAGAGACGGATGAGGAGAGGTAGACAGATAGAGGAACAGACAGGTGGATTGAGGGAGGGATGAGGAGAGGTAGAGAGATAGAGGGGCAGACAGGTGGATTGAGGGAGAAGGAGAGGTAGAGCGATAGAGGAACAGACAGGTGGATTGAAGGAGAGAGAGGGATGAGGAGAGGTAGAGAGATAGAGGAACAGACAGGTGGATTGAGGGAGAGAGAGACGGATGAGGAGAGGAAGACAGATAGAGGAACAGACAGATGGGTTGAGGGAGAGAGAGGGATGAGGAGAGGAAGACAGATAGAGGAACAGACAGGTGGATTGAGGGAGAGGGAGGGATGAGAAGAGGTAGAGAGATAGAGGTACAGACAGGTGGATTGAGGGAGGGATGAGGAGAGATAGAGAGATAGAGGGGCAGACAGGTGGATTGAGGGAGAGGGAGGGATGAGGAGAGGTAGAGAGATAGAGGTACAGACAGGTGGATTGAGGGAGGGATGAGGGGGGATAGAGAGATAGAGGAGCAGACAGGTGGATTGAAGGAGAGAGAGGGATGAGGAGAGGTAGAGAGATAGAGGAACAGACAGGTGGATTGAGGGAGAGAGAGAGGGATGAGGAGAGGTAGACAGATAGAGGAACAGACAGATGAGTTGAGGGAGAGAGAGGGATGAGGAGAGGTAGACAGATAGAGGAACAGACAGGTGGTTTGAGGGAGAGGGAGGGAAGAGGAGAGGTAGAGAGATAGAGGAGCAGACAGGTGGATTGAGGGAGGGATGAGGAGAGGTAGAGAGATAGAGGTACAGACAGGTGGATTGAGGGAGGGATGAGGGGGGATAGAGAGATAGAGGAGCAGACAGGTGGATTGAGGGAAAAGGAGAGGTAGAGCAATAGAGGAACAGACAGGTGGATTGAAGGAGAGAGAGGGATGAGGAGAGGTAGAGAGATAGAGGAACAGACAGGTGGATTGAAGGAGAGAGAGGGATGAGGAGAGGTAGAGAGATAGAGGAGCAGACAGTGTGGAGAGGGGAACACACGGAGCCTCCAGCTGGAGTCCCCCTGTACTGGAGGAACAGAGCCTCGGGCTGCAGCAACACACACACACACACACACACAGGCACACTAACACACACACACACCATTTCATCTGCCTTCTGTGGTAAGCCTACTGCACAAGCCAAGCCCAGCCGGTGTTACTGAATTGAAGCTGTGTACACCATTCTTCCTCCCACACCCTCAGTCTTCAGTTCTCTCCTGCTTCATTTCTCATTCACTCTCTCTCTCTCACCCCTTCTCACTATCTCAACACACATCAGGCATCTCTCTGTAGTGGCTATTCCTATAACTCACGGGACCCCACTATCTCAAACCAATTACCTAACACTGGGGGCCCCACACGCACATCCCTCCCAAAAACACACTACCTCTGGGGCCCCTCACCAAAAACACATGGACATACCAAAATCACAAAAACACTGCATCATGGAGCATTGGTCACACACACACACACACACACACACACACACACACACACACACACACACACACACACACACAAAGCCTGGCGCTGACCAGGGAGTGAAAACAGGAGAGGAGAGGAGAGAGGGAGGGTGAAAAAGAAAAAGGAACCCTAGCTAGAGAGGTAACCATGAAAAAAAAGAGCATGGGAGGAAGTGTGTGGAGGGGAGGGTGAGTGAATGACTGACAGGAAAGTAAGTGGAGAGGAAGGACAAAGTGGTTGTGAGAGAAGATTGATAGATAGAAATAGATCAAGTAGTAAGAGTGTTGTCCACTATCAGGTATACTGCAGTTACAGAGTTACCCACCAGGGGGAGCCATAGATGCGGAAGCCGCGTACGGTGACCTCTGAGTCCTGCAGGTAGATACAGTTGGTGAGCAGGGACTGGACGTTCTCATAGTTCTCTGGTTTCAACTTGGAGGCCGACGGGAAGTAGTAGAAGTCCTGCTTGATCAGGTCAGCCATGAACTCCTGGTCAAAGGTCAACTCATGGTTCCCCGCAATCACTATCTTTATGTCGTAGGGCAAGGTGCCTGGGAGGGAGAGGAGAGAAAGGAGAAAATGGACCATCAGTTCAAAAGTAGTCCACACCCATTCAACAAACTTCTACAGGTGCAACAGAGTACAAAAATCCAATGGAAAAAGATCATTAATTGATACGGAATGTCTTTATTTTTGTCTCGTCTGTCATGGGTCATACTAGCTCCGATCCATCTTAGTTGCAATAGTGTCAACAATCATATTTGTTTTGTTCGTTCTCACAAAGACATCTCTCATCTGATAGTCACAGTTCCATTAATCACAGGTAACAAAGGAAAGGAAATATTTCACGGAACCTTCAATACACTTATTTCATTATTTAGAATTTTAGGGATATAGTCTTTTTTATTTTTTATTTTAGGAATATTATAAATAAAAGGATTTTAGAACTATAGTAAATATCAAACATATTCTATTAGAATAACCATTTTCTACATGAGCCATTGCTAGCATATCTTTATCATAGCTGGGCCCTTCATCCAAACCCAGTCAATAATCGTGTACTGTAACTCTTCCTCCTCCTCCTCCACTAATTGTCTATTCAGAGATGGGCACAGTGGGGACAGTCCATCGATCCGCGTTGCCTGTCCAACACTGTGGCAGGCCAACACACACACATCTACATATCCCCTAATGTTTTCAAAGGGTTGATGAAAAAACCTTGTGAAAACCATGACAAATCTGGGGGTCTTCTTTGTCTACGAGACGTGAGATGCATCGGCGTTTGTCAGGTAGCACGGTTGATGGAGACTTCAATCGCTGTGCGTTTTTTGACAATTACTGCGAGAACGATGTGGCATGCTGTGTGTGTGTGTGTGTGTGTGTGTGTGTGCGTCGTGCTGCTGAAAAGGAGTAATTAAACTCAGCTTTAGGAGAGGCTGACAACTCAAGAGACGGCTCTGTCACAACAGCCAGTCAGAGAACAGTGACAGCATCCAGAGAGACAGAAGGTGGGGGGGGGAGAACTAGCTAGGCTGGATGTAACACATTTTGTTCTTGCATGTCAACTTTATTTATTGGGTTATTGTACAGATAGACATAATGGCAATAAACTGTATAGACCTTGATTTGGGGTTTTCTTACTCATATAAACAACAAAATAACCTAAACCATAAGAATGAACTTACAACATGATTTTTGCACCTGAAAACAAAGGCAAGTTAACATACAGGCATGATTTAACAGCAAACAGTACACATCACAAAGAAGGGTCACAACTCACTTGTAACAACCATATAAATAGAATGATTATTTTTCTATGATTCCAATAAATGGTCACAATGTGCAGCCAGAGAAATAGTGGAATGTGTACAGTACCATTCCAAGTGTTCCACTGTTCAGAGAAATAGTGGAATGTGTACAGTACCATTCCAAGTGTTCCACTGTTCAGAGAAATAGTGGAATGTGTACAGTACCATTCCAAGTGTTCCACTGTTCAGAGAAATAGTGGAATGTGTACAGTACCATTCCAAGTGTTCCACTGTTCAGAGAAATAGCACAATGCCTTAAGTATCTATCTTCATTCTTTACTGACAGACAACCCAAGTGCCTTTTCCAGCCAATAAAAAGTCAATCCTGAAAAATGTTAACTCTTCATAACAGAGCCCCCCCACCAACATGGACTGGCCGGTATTCACACTTCTTTTTTTCCTTTTACCCCCTTTTCTCCCAAAGTCTTGTTCAGATTCCAACATGGTAGTTTGGCATGGAACGCCGGCTCAGTTTTGTAAAAGAAGTGAGAGAAGAGAAGGAAGTATACTCATGGACGTTGTTTTAAAGAAGAACTTGTGTCCAGACACCTTCCGGAGGCTTTGAGATGCCAAGACCTGCAGCCAGTGGACAATGTTAGGAGCTTCAGTTCATCTGATGACTTAAAGGGACATTTCATGTTCATCATCACCAGCACCACCCCAACATCAACATATGTGAAAATGGCACGTTTCTATGTTTTGTGTACGTCTTCGGTGTGCATCGTGTGATTTGAACCAATTATGAGTAGGCATGGCCAACTAATTGGTGGATGTCGTCATTGGAAACATTTATCTTCCTCAATGTTTTTTTCCCTAGAAAATGCACCATTTTCACATATGTTGATGTTGTTTGTGGTGCTGGAGATGATGAATGTTGAAATGTCCTTTTAAAGAAGATAAGCCTGCAGATACTCCTGGAGCAAGGACAACAGCAGAAGTTGGAACACACAGAACACTTGAAGCCTGATGTCCCATTTGCAGATGATCACATAGAGGCTGTCAAATAGCCCAGGTTAAAGACGTCGGGATTCGGAGCTCCTTCACAGCAGAGGCCAAAGCATTTAATTGCACCCCTGTGGCCAAGGACTGAGGCAACACCTAGAGTGTCATCGTTTCCTATTTGTCCTACTTCCATTCCCATTTCCTCTGCCGCCTTATCTTGAAACTTTTGAAATTAAGGACCTCTTAACAAAAAACACTGACCCAGAATATACATTCAATTATGTCTATTTCCCTAGGTAGGATGTAACCGGTAAAAAATCCATCAAATACGTTCACTGGCCCTCAGTTAGGAGTGGAGTTAGGTCGACTGGAGTGAAGCATACCTCGTTCAGTAAACACACCCCCTCCACCTCCATTAATTCAATCATGTTTGGTGAAAGGCTGAATCTGCATATTGTATGACTAGAATTATGGCCAGGAGCATTTCCTGACTACATGACCTTACCAGGAAAAACTCCTTGTCCTATGTACTTTATGAACAACACCAGTGATCAAAACATGATGTTCTTCCAATGAGTCAAAGCAGGCCGTGCTTGTCCCTCTTTATCAAACAGAATCTACATACAGGCACAGTGGAACAATGTATCAACGCTCAAATCACCACAATACAGTCACTCTCCCACATCCACAAAGCACACACGTTGGGCACAATAACTCACTCAAACACAAAACTACATGAAGAAAGATGAATGCGATGCTTTTGGAAAAGAGAAAGGAAGGTAAGAGAGAGACGACAGAGTGAGAGAGAGAAAGAAAGAGGTAGAGAGAGATTAATCCAAATATGCAGGCAGCAGAGCACTGTCTGCTGCTGTTAGCAACCATCTTTTCCCAACTTTTGTCTTTTTTTCAAAAGCCGCTTTCAAGCAACAAATAGTTTAAATTTCCCTGTGAATCACCCGCACAAAGCAGCAAACCTTCTCTGTGTTTCAGTTCAAAAGAAGTAATCAAATAAAAGCACATGTACACACACACACAGTAAAACACACTCAAAAACACGCACAACACTTATAAGTCTAAAGCTTGTCTAAGCAGCCCTGCACTACATTCTCCTCCCAAGACACACTGCAGAGGCGCCCTCCCTCCCTCTCTTCCCTCCCTCCCTCTCCATCTCTTTCTCTCCATCCCCCCCTCCCTCCCTCTCTCTATCCCTCAGCCTCCCTTTATCCCTCTCATTTCCTCCCTCACTGTCCAGTGTGTGTGTGTGGTTTAATACAGACCCAGTGCTAACAGGGTTAGTTAAGGGGAGTGATCTACTGTCTGAAGGGACCTGTGCTTGACTAGATACAGTGGAATGTGCTCTATACTGGCCTTTACAATAACCCCCAAATCCTCAATATCCTAGAAGCCGAGGAGGGCGGTTAGTCTGTGTGTCTGTATGTGAAGCTTCCGGGGCTCCAGCCACCATTGTTCTGGTGTTCCGATGGGTGGTCCTTGCCCTTTGAAGAGGAAAATCCCTGTTTTGACCAAATCCATGGCATGTCGAGGGGGATTACTGCCCTTTGTGTGTGTGTGTTGGTGTGTGTGTGTGTGTGTACACGTATTTGTCTGTAAGTCCAACTTGTTCTAGCTGCCCATCGACATAACAGTGTGTATCTACCAGTACTTACTAATAATGTCTCCTGTACATTCAATCAAGTCATTCTATGCCATAACAGCCTAGTTGCATTGGTCTGTCTACAGAAGCAATAACTACTGTTTATAAGAAAAACGACATGTTGAGACTCAACCTGGTTTAGCATTACAACGCCCATTCAGTGTGTGTGTGTGTGTGTGTGTGTGTGTGTGTGTGTGTGTGTGTGTGTGTGTGTCTAATCCCTCCCACCTGAACATAGAAGCCATGAGGCAAATACACTCTCCTGTTTAAACACCACCCACACACCGCACTGGCACATACACAATCGAAAAAACACACACAAACACACAAAAACACAAGCGACTAAGCAAGCAATGCATCCAAAACACACACTCTGCCCTCACACAGTACATCCCAGTAATCACACACACACACATTTCATTTGCACCCGCCACCTAAACGAAAATCCGACAAAGACGGTAACACCATCCCCGGTCTAGTAGGTGGTCTCTGTTGTTCCTCTCACTCTCTCTCTTCATCTCTTGTTTCAGTCTTTCTCTCTTGCTGTTCCACTTCCATACCAAGCCCAGCACATACAGAAGACACAGCATCAAAATAGCAGCCTGTCCTGTTCTTTGTCACACAATGTCACATCAATATTTGTCCAGTGAAAAGGGTGATGAGTCAGAATACAGCCAGAGACAGAGATACCCCCACGCATTACACTGAACTCAAAAGTGACTTTATTTTCTTACTAGCGCCGACCTTGCTGATAGCTACTTCATTGAAGAAAAATATACTTACTGTGACTGAGATATGTGGTTATCCAACCCAGCTACACCACAAGACCAAATGTATGTGGACACCTGGTCATTGAACATCTCATTCCAAAATCATGGGCATTAATATAGAGTTGGTCCCCCCTTTCCTGCAATAACAGCCTCCACTCTTCTGGGAAGGCTTTTCACTAGATGTTGGAACATTGCTGTGGGGACTTGCGTCCGATCAGCCACAAGAGCATTAGTGAGGTTGGGCACTGATGTTGGGCGATTATGCCTGGCTTGCAGTCGGCATTCTAATTCATCCCAAAGGTGTTCGATGGTGTTGAGGTCAGGGCTCTGTGCAGGCCAGTCAAGTTCTTACACACCAATCTCGACAAACTATTTCTGTATGGACCTCACTTTGTGCATGGGGAATTGTCATGCTGAAACAGGAAAGGGCCTGCTACAAAGTTGGAAGCACAGAATCGTCTAGAATGTAATTGTATACTGTAGCTTTAACATTTCCCTTCACTGGAACTAAGAAGCCTAGCATGAACCATGAAAAACAGCCCCAGACCATTATCACTGCCCCACCAAACTTTACAGTTAGCACTAGGCATTGTGGCAGGTAGCGTTATCCTGGCATCCGCCAAACCCAGATTGTCCGCTGAACTGCCAAATGGTGAAGCGTGATTCATCACTCCAGCAAATGTGTTTTCACTGCTCCAGAGTCCAATGGTGGCAATCTTTACACCACTCCAGTTGACACTTGGCATTGCCCATGGTGATCTTAGGCTTGTGTGCGGCTGCTCAGCCATGGAAACCCATTTCATGAAGCTCTCTTGTTGGAAAGGTGGCATCCTATGACGGTGCCACATTGAAAGTCACTAAGCTCTTCAGTATGGGCCATTCTACTGCCAATGTTTGTCTATGGAGATTGCATGGCTGCGTGCTCGATTTTATACACCTGTCAGCAATGGGTGTGGCTGAAATAGCCAAATCCACTCATTTGAAGGGGTGTCTACATACTTGTATATATAGTGTATCTTAAGATGAATATAGTTTCTAAGATCATTAAAAATACAAACTTTACTTAAATGTAACCGATCTAAAAAGTTAGAACCAAGCCCCCTTCATCATCCACACCTCTGCAAACTCCCCAAATTTACCGTAGGCATGCGCCAGTGTCAGCACCCGCAACATAGCTCTGAGCTCCGTACACCTCACCCCCTGCATCTGATGCTCCCTGGCATTCCACACTGCCACTTTCACCTGCCCCAACAAGTAATTACCTAGACAGTCCCTCCAACTGTTGACTACACTAAATGTAGGTCCCCTCCAAGGTACACCAGCCCCCCCTGGACATAGAAACAACAAGTGCTGCACTGTCTCCTCCTCCCCACTGATGGATCAAGGTGAGAGAGAGAGAGAGAGAGAGAGAGAGAGAGAGAGAGAGAGAGAGAGAGAGAGAAGCCTGTGAAGAGAAAGACAGCACTCATGAAATGTTTATGATTGTATTTTCTATTACTGAGCTAAGGAGAGGGTTGGGGAGGGGTCATGAAGTGGACACAGAGTGCCTACACGGCAATCACATCATAGGAGTCAGCCATCTATTATTCAGGAGAAAAGGGGAGCAGAGGGGAACAGGTGCTAAATAAAGAGCAGTGCCATAGACACAGGAGTCTCTGAACTCTACAACCCAGAGAGAGACACCCATAGACACAGAGAGACACCCAGAGACACAGAGAGAGACACAGAGACACAGAGAGAAACACAGAGACACAGAAAGAGACACAGAGAGACACCCAGAGACACAGAGAGAGAGACCCAGAGACATCCAGAGACACAGAGAGAAAGACACAGGGACACACAGAGAGTCACAGAAACACACAGACACCCAGAGACAGACAAAGACAAAGAGAGAGATACCCAGAGACACAGAGAGAGAGACAGAGAGAGACACACACAGACAGACACACACACAGAGACACACATAGAGACACAGACAGAGACACAGAGAGAGACACACAGACACAGACAGACACACAGACAGACACAGAGAGACACAGTCAGACAGACAGACAGACAGACATACACAGAGACACAGACACACAGAGAAACACACAGAGACGCACAGAGAGACAGAGAGAGACACAGAAACACAGAGAGAGACAGAGAGACACAGAGAGACAGACACAGAGAGAGACAGAGAGAGAGTGAGAGAGACAGAGACACAGAGAGAGACACAGAGAGAGACAGAGAGAGACACAGAGAGAGACAGAGAGACACAGAGAGAGACAGAGAGAGAGACAGAGAGACACAGACAGAGACACAGAGAGACACAGAGAGACAGAGAGAGACACAGAGAGACACAGAGAGACACAGAGAGAGACACATAGAGAGACACAGAGAGAGACACAGAGAGACACACAGAGAGACACAGAGAGAGACACAGAGAGAGAGACAGAGAGAAACAAGAGAGAGAGACAGAGAGAGACACAGAGGGAGACAGAGATATGGGAAGATGTGCAAATACAGAGTAAAAGACCTAGGTAGAGATAGAAACAAGGGAAATAAGAGTTAAAGAGCAAAAGAGAAGGAAAGAAATGAATGGACAGGGGAATAAAGAAAAGTGAGAGAGAAAAGAGGAGAATAGAGCAGAAAGTTAAGAATGAATGCAACTCCACTCTTGACCCCTGTTGGACCCAAAGCACAATGAGATCCATATTTAACCAGCGATGGAGAGCAGGCGGCAGCACAGAGAACATCTACTACTGGATACAGGCCCCGCTCAGCGACCCTTCACCATCACGCGATGAATGAAGACCCCACTGGAATCTAAAGCAGAACCTTCTTTCTCATATCCACACGCAGGGACATTATGCACACATGCACTGCAACGTCACCCATGACTTAATGCATAGTACAGGTTCATCATATGGTTTGCGTCTTCTGTGTAATTTTTCTAACCTGTATTGATTCATACTGGGCTGTGAAGTCTTAGCAGCATCAGTGTGTATGTGTACACTGTGTTAGAAGCATTGAAAGCTGATCAAAGAGAGTGTTATTGGAAAGAATTGGACTGAAGTGGTGCTGTATATCCTCTCTGTGTCTACCTCTCGCCTTCTACCTATTCTCTCTCCCCTTTCTCTCCTCTCAGCATCTCTTCATCCCATCTCCTTTTCCAGTTAATCTGACACCATGCCTAACAAATCATGATTACATGCCCTACCACCAAACCAGGTCTTTCTTAGAATCCACAAAAATCATTTTCACTAAAGCAACAAGACCTCTGTCTTTTGGGTCTCAAGGGACCAAAGCTGAGGATAACCAGCTAAAGATAGACCTTCCATGGGATGAAGTTCAACTCTACCTCCCCATCTTCCCCGCTGTCTTCTACAGTCCCCCCCCCCCCCCCCCCCTCTTCTTCTCCTCTCCTGCAGTGTGCACCAGCTCTGACAAAGCCTTGAGCCCCTGCCAGAAGAACCGGGAGGAGCCTTCCTGCTAAAAATACTGAGAGAAGGGAGGGAGCTGCCACGATGCCAAGAGGAGAGAGAGAAAAAAGAGACCCATATCTTCATAAAGGGAGGGAGATATAGAGGAAGGGATAGAAGAAAAAGGGAGGGAACCAGACAAAAGAAAAGACAGAAGTAAAGAAAGAAAGAAAGAGAAGACAGACTTTCAGACAAAGGAAGAGAGGAAAGAGAGGACGGTTGGAATGAGTGTGTTCACCTGGCAATATGTGTTTCCCTACAGTGTGCTTTTGTACCGAGGTTCATCAGGTATAATGAAAGCCTAATGCTGAGGCCAATGCTGAGCTCTCACTGGAGCCAGACTGCAGACACAAAGCAGCATGAGCTATACATTCATCCAGAGAGAGCGAGAGAGAGCGAGCGAGACAGAGACAGATAGAGAAAAAGAGATAGAGAATGGAACAGGAGAAGAATACAGATTATAAATATTTATACGAACGAGCGGGAGAGAAAGACAGCTACAGGAAAATGAGAAAGAGAGAAACTTCATAAGGCACACCGGGCGCGTTTGGCGGGTTTTATCTTCCTAGCAGTCTCTCCCGCCAGTCGAGGCGTGGGGCGAGCAGGTTTTCAGCTCGCACTCCCCGTCGACTAGCCTTGGGGGGGCTGAGCTGCCATCCCGTCTCCCCCTTCTTCCCCCCTCGAGCTTCATCCTTATCCCTCTGCTCTCCACCCCCTCTCCTCCCATCGCAAAGAGACATGCGCTGGAAATAGGAATCACTGCAGCACGCTGGCTGGGGCGGCACACGGCTAAAGAGTTGCAATGTTCTGGTTCTTACAAGATCTCTTAGAGTTAACGTTGGGTTCATGTTTTATGAAGACAGTAACGTGTGCCAACTATAATGTCACTGCTCTAAGCACTGAACATGAACAGTGGGCAGTTTCTTCTCTGTTTCATCTTTTTATCTCTTTTTCATCAGGTATCCCTCCATCCATGACATGGTTTTTTTTTGACGTTGAGTGAAAAACACATTTTCTAATTTAATTTGTGCGTAATACATAGAAATATTTTCACTGGTGGCACTGGATTTTGAGTAAGCTAAAAACACTTCAACTCTTGAGAACTGGCTCTTCTCAATGTCCATTTCTCATTTCACTACAACAGCAATAAAAAAGGAAGAAAAATCATTCAAATAAGATCTATCACATTTGAAAATAAATTGTGCACCATTTTAAAAAACAAAAATCTCTAGTAAACTTTGACGTGGTGTGATGTTGCTTAATGTGATTGGTCAGTCTTACCTAGCCAATCGTTGAACTTCTTGACCTCAGAGGGCAAGCCCAGCTCTGTGAAGTCTCCAGCATGGATGAACACGTCACCGTAAGGCATCTGAATGGCGTCCGTACGGGAGTGGGTGTCTGAGATACACACAAAACGGGTGTAACCTGGCGGCTTGGGAGTGTCATGGGGCAGGGGGTCCACCCTAAAGTAGAGAGAGAACGAAGGAGAGAGAGAGAGAGAGAGCGAGAGAGAAAAGCGTGAGAAAGACCATGGGAAAGATAAATAATGTCTCAAAATGAAGAAGCAGAGTTGCAGTGTTAATGTAGTCTGGATCCGTATCCATCACCATCCCTTATAGAAAGTTAAAAAAGAGAGAGAGAGAAAAAGAGAGAAATTAAAAGAGGGGAAAAAACTGTGAGAGGTCAGCCACGACAAAGGCGAAGGAATGGTAGAAAAAAGAAAGAAAAGCACAGAGAGAGAGGAGTCCTGTGGGAGTTTCCATGAGTGTGCAGCAGCCCCAGAGAGTCTCCAGAGGGAGAAGGGAGCTGGTGAATAACAGTGGCCCACTTTAGTGAGCTCTCCTCCAGGTACACAGCAAGCCCTCAACACTCCACCATCACACAGAGACCGAAAGAAGGACAGAGAGACAGAGAGAAATGGAATGAGAGAGCAAATAACAGCATGCAGTGAGGATGGGTCTCAAAGAAAAAAAAGAGGGAGAAAGGGGAGAGACAGGAATAGAGGAGGGCTTGGGAACAGAGATAGACAGAGACCAGGTGTCTGAACATATGTAGTGTGTATCTGTATGCCAGCTTATGTGTATGTACATGTATATCTGCAGGGGTGTGCTTCTGCCTGCCTGCATGTGTTCTATTTACATGTGTACGTGCGGGGGCTGGAAGCGTCCCTGGTTGATGTTGTAGAAGGTGAAGGCCTGGGTGGGGTTGGTGCTGTATTCATCCACCTCCACGGCCACCCTGCCTGCCGCCCGCTGGGCCTGGGACTGCTGCTGCCGCCGTGCAGCCATGATCTCTGACAGGGTGAAGGCCATGCTTCTGGAGCCTGGGCCTGGGCCGCAACTGGGCTGGGGAAGAGGTGGGTTGGGCTGGGGCTGACCCACTCTGGGCTGGCCTGGGGTAGACGTGGTCTGGCCTGGGCTGGAGGTGGCCTGGTCCTGGCACACACAGTAGTTAGGACTGGGAGTGAGGCCTGCTGGAGCGGTCAGGGTTGCGGGTTGGCTCACCAGAGAGGCCCTCTGTCACAGCTTGGCCCACCTCGGAGAAACTCTGCTGGGTTGCTGAGCGAGCATGTCCCCCCTCCACCTCAGTGTCCCCCTACTCCTGCACACACAGAGAACAGAACCACTGAGTGGGATTACAACGCCAATCTGGAATGCACAGTTAAGACTGTAAATAAAACACTATCCACCAAAGCAACATAACCCAACCTCTAAGAGCATCTACGGCTTTTACACTGTCAAGCAGATATCACATTTACTACTGCCTTTAAATTACAGCTCCGCTTCTGGGATTCTAGTCGGATTTCATACGGATCCTGTAAGATGGTGAGGGAGGGATGTAAGAAGGGTGATCATTTGGGGATGAGTGGGGGAGCTGGATTTATCCTGGATTGTGCTGCTATGATGTCAGTGTGCCACCTCATTCATGTGAAAACGGTCACACACCATTTCAAAATTACACACACTTAACACCATGACTCACACAGGCATACTCTTGTGTGTGTCCATGCATGTATGTGTGTGTGTGTGTGTGTGTGTGTGTGTGTGTGTGTGTGTGTGTGTGTGTGTGTGTGTGTGTGTGTGTGTGTGTGTGTGTGTGTGTGTGTGTGTGTGTGTGTGGCAGTGCCAGAAGTCCTCACACTGAGTGAATGAGAGCAGAAGGGTGCATTGGCAGATGCTGAGAGCATGGTACACAGTGAGAATAGAAGAGGATTACACTGGGACTAGGAACAAAGGGAACGGGCCGTATTAACATGAACAGGACCTTGTCTACAGGAAGAATGATGAAGAAAGATGTAGCAGAGAACATGGTGAAGAGGGACGGTTTGATAAATGAATAGGCGTGAGGTGGAATTGATTGATGCACTCTCTTCTTTGGCACAGATGACAGACACTCAGATTTAACGACTGTGTAAAGCAGTCCCATAAAATTGTGCGACAATGTTCCTTCGTTTCACTCGTAGGCTATTCAAATCAAATCAAATCAAATTTATTTATATAGCCCTTCGTACATCAGCTGATATCTCAAAGTGCTGTACAGAAACCCAGCCTAAAACCCCAAACAGCAAGCAATGCAGGTGTATTCCACGCCCTGGTACGGACACACACCATTAGTCATGTATGTTGGTTAGATTCTTTATGCTGTGTAAAAATTGACTGTGTATGTGTATGTATATATATGTGTGTGTAGGCTACAAGTCCTGTTGACAGGTTATGACTGATACCTACAAGGCTATAGCATACAGCACTGAGTGTGCACGTCTGGCTCAATTTGAATTTGACAAGGCATTGGCAGCATTCACACCTGTCCCATGCTAGCATAGTGATAGAGGGACACAGCCATTATATGAGAACCACTCTGTCAAATGAATAGAACAAACATTACAAAATCTAAATTTGACAAAGTAATTCACATCTGATTAATAAGACAATCAAGAGCCACTTCCAAGCAATCTCGCATAAACAAGCAGTTGATTTGTCTCTCTAATTGAGACATTTAATATGAAGGTTTGGTTTCTTGTTTTCACAATAATTGTCATTCATTTGAATTATGTCCAGTTATCTGACTAAATTTTACTAAACAAAATTGCAAACAAATCAATCAAATCAGATATAATGTCAAGCCTTCATTCTTGGGTGTTAGCCTACTTCAGAAGGCTATTTTGTGTAGTTTAGTAGGGCATAGTCAACAAAACACAAAGGCATGGAGATTAAATAGTTGTCTTTGTCTTTCTTAATGTTAATAATATTGTAAATTGTTCAAATGAAAACTATATATGTAAGACATTGCTTTTTTGGTATTAGTTGTATTTAGGACCCCAAATAAACTCTCACCAACCACTTGAGGGGTTGTTGGCAAATCTGTTCTGAAATTTGATCGTGACATTGACCAGATAGATATAGACTATGCAGCATTCCGTGGTTCTTTATGGCATTGACCAGATAGATATAGACTATGCAGCATTCCGTGGTTCTTTATGGCATTGACCAGATAGATATAGACTATGCAGCATTCCGTGGGTCTTTATGGCATTGACCAGATAGATATAGGATATGTAGCTGAGTGAATGAGAGCAGAAGGGTGCATTTTTACTAAGATTCGGTTCTGTTGTCATTGGGGGATTTGGGCATGGTGGTTCTGCTATTTGGATCTAGCATCAAACACAGAGAAATGTTTTACATTGCCTTCAGAAATTATTCATATACCCTTGACATATTCCACATTTTGTTGAGTTACTGCCTTAATTCAAATACCCCATAATCACAAAGTGAAAACATGTTTTTAGAAATGTTTCCAAATTTATTGAAAATGAAATACAGAAATATCACATTTACATAAGTATTCACACCCCTGAGTCAATACTTTGTAGAAGCCCCTTTGGCAGCGATTATTTAAAAAAAATGTTTTAACTTTTATTTAACTGAACAAGTCAGTTAAGAACAAATTCTTATTTACAATGACGGCCTACCAAAATCCAAAAGGCCTCCTGTGGGGACGTGGGCCTGGGATTAATATATAAATACAATATAAATATAGGACAAAACACATATCACAACAAGCGAGACAACACAACACTCACAGATTACAGCTATGAGTCTTTCTGGGCTTTCCACACCTGGATTGTGCTACATTTGCCCATTATTCTTTTCAAAATGGTTGTTGATCATTGCTAGACAACCATTTTCAGGTCTTGCCATACATTTTCAAGAAGATTTAAGTCAAAACTGTAACTCGGCCACTCAGGAACATTCACTGTACTCTTGGTAAGCTCCATTACGTTTATTTTTTTATCCTGAAAAACTCCTGTCTTAAACAATTACAATCATACCCATAACATGATGCAGCCACCACTATGCTTGAAAATATGGAGAGTGGTACTCAGTAATGTGTTGTATTGGATTTGCCCCAAGAATAACACTTTGTATTCATACAAAAAGTGAATTACTTTGCCACATCTTTTCAGTATTGCCTTGTTCCAAACACGATGCATGTTTTGGAATATGTTTATTCTGTACAGGCTTCTGTCTTTTCGCACTGTCAATTAGGTTAGTATTGTGGAGTAACTACAATGTTGTTGCGCCATCCTCAGTTTTCTCCTGTCACAGCCATTCAACTCTGTAACTGTTTTAAAGTCCCCATTGGCCTCATGGGTAGAAATCCCTGAGTAGTTTCCTTCCTCTCCGGCAACTGAGTTTGTTAGGAAGGATGTCCATATATTTGTAGTCACTGGGTGTATTGATACACCATCCAAAGAGTAATTAATAACTTCACCATTCTCAAAAGTATATTCAATGTCTTTTTTTTTTACCCATCTACCAATAGGTGCCCATCTTTGAGAGGCATTGGAAAACCTCCCTGGTCTTTGTGGTTGAATCAGTGTTTGAAATGCACTGCTCGACTGAGGGACCTTACAGATAGTTGTATGTGTGGGATACAGAGATGAGGTAGTCATTCAACAATAATGTTAAACACTATTCCATGCAACTTATTATGTGACTTGTTAAGGAAATTTACTCCTGCATTTATTTAGGCTTGCCATAAGAAAGGAGTTGAATACTTATTGACTCAAGACATTTCAGCTTTTCATTTTTTATTAATTTGTAAAAATGTCGAAAAACATAATTCCACGTTGACATTATGGGGTATTGTGTGTAGACCAGTGCTCCCCCCCAAAATATATATTTAATCAATTTTAAACTCAGGCTGTAACAACATGTGTAAAAAGTCAAGGGGTGTGAATACTTTCTGAATTCACTGTACATCATGAAAGCATTCTGGTGGACAACCTAACACAGAGAAGAGAGTGATCCACATCTTGGACTAGATATACTAGACATTAGGCTACGTGAAGTAAAACACATTTCCGACAGAAAAAAAATACACATTAGAATAGAATTGAAATCCAAAATCTGTTTCGGATTGTCATCCTACTAATCCTGTAGCCTGCGACACAAAACATTGGCAACACCAATTTGCACCAAAGCAGACACCGCCGCACCAAACCTACCTGGCTTCGCCCGGTCTCCCGGCCGGATGAGCTGAGCCTGTCCGGTTAGGGATGAACCAGTGAAGTCCCGTGGGTCTGATAGAGCAGCGGACGGCGGAGGGGGGAGCAGCTAGCGAGCTGCGCTGGTCGGTTTGAAAGTGCAGCGCGTGGTGCTCAGGTTTGCGTTTTGGCTCTCGCGGAAACACTTAATCTCCCGCCTCTTGTGCTGAATGTGCTCGAGCTCTGTGTCTTCCCGCCTCTCCCTGATATGTTCTGGAGCCTTCTGTTGGATGTACAGCTCAATGTGCGAAGGGGAGGTCTGAGCACGAATCAATTCATGTCTGACAGACAGTTTGAGCTGTACAATATCAGAGATTCGTTTCTGTTTTTTTTCTATCATTTCATCTACCACAGATGCAGAATTAAACTGCATTTCTTTAAGACCAATGTAGAACCATCAATGTGGTGATAAATGACATACATTTTACTTTATATTTTCACATCTGGCCTAGTTTCATCCTTACCATAGCCCTGTGTTTCTCAAACCTCTTCTGGATTAGTTTACCCCAAGCCAGTTCCCCGGACTTTTATGTATTGTAGTACAAGTACACTTGAGTCAAGTTGGTCAACTAATCATTAGGCTATTTGAATCGGGTGTGCTAGTTCTGGAATAATGCAAGATGACATGATGGATGTCTGCAACCCAACTGACCTTGGCTTCAGGGGAACGTTTAATTATTTTCAACAGAATACAGTTGCAAAAAAATACTATGAAAACACATTCTTATTCATAGCCGATGTCTTTATAATTTGTGTAAATGCGCCACTGCCTGGTTAAACATTTGTTGTCTTTGGAGACAAGGGCCTATTACTAAACTCAACTACTCTTGAAAACATAATTTAAAAAAAGAAGCTAAAGTCAATGAAAAACAAACTAGATGTCCTCAATCTAAACTCTGACTTAATTAATTAATTAATACACAATGAACTTTAAAAATGGATGCCGGTGCCAAAAGATAAATATTGTAAGAAAATAGGAGAGGCATGAAGATAAGGCCTTATCTACACATTTGCCACTCTCTTATTTGCCTGGAGATTCTCAGCGTTGATAACGTCCTGTAAAGTTCAAAAGAAATCACCAGATTTGGCTGTCAGACTCATTTAATGCTGCAGCTACTGTAAGAAACAACAAATTCTAACTTGGCTGTGATGTGAATTCAGCCAGCTACATTTTCAGGAAACATATTTCAGTGTGTGTAAGGTGCCCTGCAGTCACCCATGGAGACAAAAGATGCTAGATAATATGGAAAAGTGCAATGTAAAGTGTAGCAAGGGAAGATCACAGAGCATGGTGGAGTTGTTTTTCTGCTACTGTTTTATTTGAATTTGTTCTTTACGGGATTTTCATGGACCAAACAATGGCAAAACACTGTAATACAGTTTCTCTCTTTGGGTACAACCGACTAACACAAACGTAACAATTATCCCTCTATAAAATGGACTAAAGTACCTACATACAATATCTCTCTTTCTCCACCTCGATCTCACAAGCTACTCACACACTGACACACGCTGTCTCACTCTCTCACACACACACACACACACACACACACACACACACACACACACACACACACACACACACACACACACACACACACACAATAGAATACATTCTCAGGAAAAGTCAATCATAAAAAATGTTGCATTTCATACCGATTTTCATCATCATCATCATCAAACACACTAAACGCCCAAAACATCCCTCAACAGAAAGTGGGTGCACTTTACCAACATTAGCTACACCTCTGCAGGCGACAACCATTTTGAGTGGACTGAGTGGACAAACACCGTGGTTGTATCTGAAAACATTAGCTGTCAAATCCATGCTTCCTCCGCCCTTATTAGCTCAATTCCACTCAAAGCTCATTGGAGGAGAGTTTGCAAGGTCCCTCCCCCGGACCACCTCCTCCAATGAGCTTTGATTTGACGACTAGTAAAATTTTCTGACACAACTCTACACACAACAGTGGGGGTTACGATTAGACTGGAATGAACAGGTCCTGGATCAGTGCTAGGGCACAAAGCAGACTTTATGAATGAATGACTATTTCTGATCCCATATCAGTGGCCTTCAGTATATGGCCTCTAGGTTAGAAGATACAAGCCAAATAGTAATGCTTATCATCCTTGTGTCCAGCACAAATAATTTAAGTTATTTATAACTGTGTAGTAGCGGTGTATTAGCAGTTTAATAGGTCTGTAATAGATGTGCTGTATAGGCAATTATAAACTGGGTGGTTCGAGCCCTGAATGCTGATTGGCTGACAGCCGTGGTTTATCAGACCATATGCCACGGGTATGACAGATTTTTTGTTGTTGTACTGCTGTAATTACGTTGGTAACCAGTTTATAATAGCAATAAGGCACCTCAGGGGTTTGTGGTATATTGCCAATATACCACGGCTCAGGGCCTTATTGCTTAAACGGACTCTGCTGGGAGAGTGTTACAAGGGGGAGAACAATGAAAGTGTATTTTGTCAGAACATTTGACTAGTTAAGGTCAGTTGGGGCACTTTCTGGGTTATGGTTACAGTTGCAAGTGCTATGTACATACAGATACTCTCATAGACATCACAATACTTTCAAACAGACCTCTGTCTCTCTGCTACTACATTCACCTCCAAATCAACAGTCTCGTCATCATACAATACATATTTTCTCCACTTGCATTGTGCAGAAATATAAACAAACTAACATATTTGTTACAGATATTAAATCAACAGTCTAGGTTGATGACTTACATAAACTGGGAGAAGTCCAAATAGGACGGATTGAGAGTGGACACTCGTAAAAAGCAGGTGGTTTTGAGTGTGCACTTAGTGCCATCATATAAGAAGCTTTACACAAAACACCCCTTTTCTCTGGCAGCTAGTCAGGAGAGTCTTAAAGGGATGAGGCAGAGTTAGGAGATGGGAGCACACCCACAACTAAAATAGTAGTGGGTCGTTAAGGACATTTCCCTTTAAATTATTACTTACTGGGAATACTGCTTTTCAGGCCAAATGGGTGGATTTGATGGTGTCTGTCTAAACAATTGAACGCTGGGGGTTTTTGTGGTGAGAACAAAACGGGACATATTTTTGTCTCTCTCTTTGCTATAACCAAGGTAATACATTTCTATACAACACAAAACATAAGGAAAAATGTAACTTAGATTTTTTTTTCTACAGTTCACAATATAAAATTCAAGTGCAATTAAAGTTCCAAATATTAGTTACATCACATACATTTCTCTCTATAGCAACGTCTGTTACTTGCAGGTAGTTTTTTCATCTTGTTATATATCTTTAAAGAAAAGTGACTTTTTGGAAAATCAAACTTATTCGTTCACTGTACTCAGTTTGAGGTGGAATGGTCTGGGATGCCGAAATCAGTCTTTATTTCCCATGTGAAAATGTTGATGCAGAATAAGTGCACCAAAAATGTTTTTGTGCACGCCAGGGGCCTTTTAAAATAACAAAATAAATATACATCTATGTACCTGCGTGTGACATCACTCTCGCACATCACTGTTCACACAAACACAAATATACATACGTACATAGATACACATACATTTTACTTGTAGCCAACATGTCTGTACGTACATATATATCAAACATCCATGTTGTGGACTTCTGCAAGTTCTAACACATATAAATATAACCAAAACAACAACAACAACACAAAACAAACCAAAAGAGAAGTACAGGGGAAAAGCTGGAAAGTTAAAACGAGGACTGCAGGGGAAAAAAAGACAAGAGGGAGAGACGGTTCTCTGTTCCTGTGCAGAGAATGCTGGGATTGCGATTCAGGAGGAACTCTGGGTAGGGTTGGGGGTGTAAGAGAAGTGTTTCAGAGTAGAGGGTGTAGAAGAGAGGGATAGATTGGCGGACGGCGGTGTAGGAGAGATGTAGGGTTATAGACGTAGGGATTAGAAGACACATGGGGATGTTGACAGGGTAAGGACGTAGGTGAAGGGTCGGGAGGAGTAGATGGTGGAAAGGGGGAGTAGGGTAACCTTCTGGGTAACAGACAGGGGGCGTAGCAGCTTATTTGTACGGCCGTAGGAACCGTGTGACTTTGGAGCGCAGCAGTTTGATGAATGAGCGGGGAAACATGTCTTTGGACTCCTGTGCCGTGTACCTGAAGTAGTTCTGGGGGTGAGCCAGAACATCAAACAGGGCTTTGATCAGTTTTTTATCCTGCAGGGAGGAGAGGGGGAGGGAGGGAGAGACAGAGAGCGGGAGTTATCAGTGAAGATAATATACTATACACTGTATAGTATTATTTATTAATTACAATATATAATACACAGTAATGGGACATAATGGAGAGTTGCTTACTTTCAGTATCTCTTGGTGATTCTCTGATGCGTAGAGTCTGCCGTCCCGGACAATGTCCTCTATCAGCTGCTGGTAGTCCTCTTCAAAACAACAGACAGGAAGAAACACAGGGTTACATTACTCAGCTGACACAAAAAGTGTATTAAGATTCCTCCATCAAACACACCGTGTCACGCTGTACATTATAGTTGACTTAATAAGGCACTGTTGAATGTTAGGGAGTCTGAGCAGCTTAGAAGTGTAGAAGCTACAGCAGACTGACCATCGTACGTGACATAAGGGACTTGGAAGCCCTTGCCACTGTTGCCCTCATTGGACTTGAACTGGATCCAGAGCTTGCGGGAGCGGGAGGTGAAGGCGATTGGCCGCTCGTACGTCTGACACGTCTCATAGGTGGTGATGGAGGTGGGCAGGGCTAAGGGATGAAGAGGGAGGGGCTACATTTAATTGACAGACAGATGGACCAACCAAGAGTTGAAATAATACTTGATGAATATTAAGATAGCAAGATAGACTAACTACAATAATGTAACAATCTAATTGCCTGGCTAGCTGATGAAATTAAATATCATGCTGTCTGATTGGCTGGCACAGTAATGATTTCCTGGTTGTGCGTACCACTCTTCCTCATGACGAGCACATCTCCACACTCGTCTTCGATGGGGAGGAAGATCTCAGGCACCACAATGAGGATGCGTCTCTTGTGAGGGGGGTTGATGGTCCAGATACAGTCTACATTGGACGGGTAGTCCCCAGGGTAGTTAGGAGACTCAATAAAGCCTGTAAAGTCCCCCAGCTCACCGCCACACACCTGGTCTAAGACAGGGAGAAGAGACTTGGATGAGTCAGGAAGCACTGGAGACTATGGCTTTGAATTGAACTAATTTAGCAGCAAGGAACATGTTTATAGCTTAGAGCAGTGGTTCTTTTTTTTTTTTGTAATAGTAGAATGCACAAGGTGACATGTCTAAATTGGTTTGTGCATCATCAGTTCCTCTTGTCATGTCAGTCATTACATACCTCAGAGAGCTATTTATAACTTGTCAGAAATGTCCAGATCAACTAGCCCATGTCAGCTACTGTCTTTATATTTAGGTTTTTTAGTCCACAGATATTGTTGTCATTTTTTTGTCCCTCAAACATCACATGAATACACATTAGACATGGCAAAATGTATAGGATTGCAAGAAAATTTGCTTCAAAACTGAAACATTTTCTTTGAACCCCATGACATAATGAGTAGAAGTGCAGGAAATAAGCTTTAAACCTGTGTGAACAGTTTGCCATGAACAGTGATGTGCCTATAGACATGGAGCACGCAGGGGGCGCCAGAATGTTCCCCAATGCTGGTAACTGAAATGTTTTAGCACATGTCACACCAAGACAACTTGTCATTTGAGTCCTCTAACCATGTGCAACACTAAAATAATTCACTGCGCTAATGGGAGACTGGCCTTACTCTTGCAGTGAGAGACGTTGGTGGCTCCGTCAAAGTCGGTGGTGGTGTTGCCAGGGCAGGTGATGCAGTAGTTCTGTCCAAACTCTGACTGGTAGGTACCGGATGGGCAGCGGATACAGCGGTGGTTACTGGAGTTGTAGTGGTGTCCAGGAGCACAGTGGACTACGGAGAGAAACACACACAGACACAAACATGAGAGTAATACACACACACACACACATTCTCTCTCTCTCTCTCTCTCTCTCTCTCTCTCTCACCTTTGGCCTCACAGTCCCTGAAGGCGACAGAGCCCTCGTACTTGGTCATGAGGCCACCTCCACAGGAGAAGCAGAGTACACGGCCAGGCTCCGGCTGGAAGGAGCCCAGGGGACAGGGGTTACAGGGACGGAACCCATCTGACGAATACTGACCAGCCGGACACTGGCCTGGGAGAGGTGGAGAGAGGAAGAGGTTTAACAAGGCTCTATAACGTACATCTCTTCAACTGACCTATAATGTTTAATGAGATGGAGTCAGTTCTAGAGTACCGCTGGTGAGGTTATGAAATCCCTTGTGAATCAAAAGACAACGCCCAACGTGGGGCTCGAACCCACGACCCTGAGATTAAGAGTCTCATGCTCTACCGACTGAGCTAGCCGGGCTGATCTATCTATGGAATCCTGGGTCTTTGCTGCTATCTAGAGGACAAAGTGGGAAACAGACCATAGTCTCCAATAGAATTGAAATACCGTTTAATAACCACAGGGTGGTGCCAAACCACAGCGGACATAAGACTGCCACAAGCACAAACACACACACACACACACACCTCCGCACTGGGAGACGTTCTTGGCCCCAGCGATGCCCTGTCCCTCTGTGCTGGGGCAGGGTTCACAGGACAGCTGGCCCATTGTGTCCTGGTATGTACCAGGGGGACACACGACACACTGATCATGGTCTCCACTATAATACGTCCCCACACCACAGCTCACTGAGACAGGGAGAGAGATAGACGTACACACAGAGAAAGAGAGATGAGAGAGACATGTTTAGCATATCATGGTATGGTATATCCCACAGAGACGGAAGTTGGCTTTAGCCTACACACACTGTGTCAAACTGCAGCTGTGATGTATAGGCCAAAATAAAGTAAACCCCAGCATAAAGTTGGGCGTTGGACTACCACAAACCAGAACAGCTTCAGTGTACCTTGGCATAGATTCTAGAAGTGTCTGGACCTCTACTGGAGGGATACGACGCCATTCTTCCATGAGAATTTCCATAATTTGGTGTTTTGTTGATGGTGGTGGAAAACGATGTCTCAGGAGTCAATCCAGAATCTCTCTTAAGTGTTCAATGAAGGTGCATAAAGACGGGGGAATTACGACGTCATTGTTTTTAGCTACAGAGTTCTTAAACTACGGCGCGCGACCTGGTTCAATGTGCCAGTAAATCAGCACAATCGACTTTTCCCGTTTTTCAAATTGCCGGCGTCTTGGAGCTAGAATTGGGATCGTGTAGGCCTATACCGATACAAAAAAAAGGAGTAACGGAGAGTAATGTACAATACGCCGAACGTAGCAAAAAAGGTATTTGTGGTAAGTACATGGGGGCACCTTTATGCACATTCACCATTGGGTTGAGATCTGGTGACTGAGACGGTCATGGAATATAGTATACATCGTTTTCATGTGCATCAAACTATTCAGCGACCACTCAGACCCCCCTGTGGATGGGGGCATTGCCATGGCAGACAAACATGGGCAACTGGGCCTGCCCAGCATTTTTATACATGACCTTAAGCATTATGGGATATTAATTGTTTAGGAATTGCTCAGGAACCAAACCTGTACAGAAGCACCTGCTTTCAATATACTTTGTATCCCTAATTTACCCAAGTGTTTTTCTTTATTTTGGCAGTTACCTGCACATGGAACAGTAAGCTACAACAACTCCATATCCCAGGATGCCTTGCACAGAATGCTCACCACACTTGCCGTCCCGTAAGACCTGTCCGGTGCTGCATTGCTCAACGTGCAGTGCAGGTTTCTGGGCCACCTCGTACTCGGTACCAGAGAACTGAATATAGAACTGCTGCTTGTTGATGGACTTCCTCAGGGTCCGCATGGCACTCTGTAACCTCTGCTTCATACGCTCCCTCACACACTCCACGTTACACGAGTCTGGGGAGTGGAATACACACAGTCAGTACACACACACACACAATAAATACACAGAGTCCACATTACACAAGTCTGCAGAGAGGAATATACAAGCACACACACTCGATATAACAGAAAACTCACATTGCTCACACCCATACAGAAATAGGTTACATGAGTCTAAAATGTGGCGTATATGCAATCAGCACACACACACACACACACACACTGACCTGAGGTTGCACAGTCACACTGACCTGAGGCTTCCTTCATCTCCATCTCAAACTCAGCTGTGATGTGGGAAACCTCTTTGGAAGGGGACTTGCGTCCACGCCGCCGCTTCTTGGACGAGTCACACTTCAGATTGACAAAGGTCACCTGGCAGTCGTCAGTACACGGGAGCGGACCCCCTGAGAAGAAGGGGAGGATGAGGAAGAAGATAAGAAGAGGAAGTTGATAGGATGCTGTTGTGCATTGTTTAGTATTGTTTGTTTCGGAGTTATGGCAGGTGTAAGGGCACAGCTCAGGGCACATCTAACTGTTGGTTTATATTACTGCTACAGTATCTTGCATCGTGTATACCTTCTTAGTCTTAGTTCGGTCTGTATTACTTGATGCTGTACACTCTAAGTTAGGAGTAGCCTGTGTTATACAGTACAGTTTGTACAGTCATTTAGGAGTAGCAGGATTTACCTTGCAGGCTCGGCTTGGACATCTCTCTGTGTTTTTCCTTGTTCCTGGGTCTTAGGTGACACTTGGCATCTTTGACCTTGAAGCGGGCCTTCTGCTTGATGGGCGGGGGTAACGTATCTTCATTTACATCAAGGAGAAAGACACAGAAATATACACTAATGAATGACCTTTTGACATCCTATGAATAACATCATAATTAGGGACAGGAGTTTTATCCTGATCACCTGACCTTACCAACTCCGGGCCCTTAATGATGGTCCACTACCCATGGCATATGATCACACACTTCAGAGAGCATCTCCAGGCCACCTTTATGGTGTTCCCTGGTTGAGGTGAAGTTTAGGTCAGAGAGGAACTAACACAGCCAAATGCTTCATCACGCTCTGCCTGTCTCTCTGGCAATGAAGGCAAAACCAAAAACCCACATCATCCCGGTGATCAGCAGTCCAGCCGACACCAGGGAGGCTTGTAGACAGAATGTGTGTGTTTGTGTCTGTTTGTCGGTCATGTATTGGGTGGTCGGGATGGCTGTCCTTTTAACGAGGTGCTGGAGACACGCAAGGGTCAGTGTGTGTGTGTGTGTGTGTGTGGTTATGGGTACGCTGAGTGGATAGGAACATTGAGATCGGAGCCAGGTAAACACACAGCACACTGAGAGGCCATGAAGGGCTGTGTGTGTGGCTCTGTCCATTAACCACTAACAACATACTCACCAGGACACCACTGGCTCCAGTTTGCTGCTGAAAAGCAGAGGCGCTGAATGGACTGAGCTGTTAGTGGTTGGGGACTCCACATAAGCTGTCTTGATCATCATCATCGTAACCATCATCATCGTCACCGTCATCATCATCACCACCATCATCATCGTAACCGTATTTCATATCACTTAACACTCACACCCTCAGCCAGATGGTGAGTCTTTATATCTCTCCATCTCTATCTCTCTCACACACACTCTCCATCTACCTCTCCACCCCTCTCCCTCTTTCTCTCTCTCTCCCTCTCAGTGCATTCCTCTGGCCGTGCGAGGGCCCTCTTCCTGTTCAGAATCTACAGAGTGCTGAAGGAAATATAGGAGTGACGATATGGCGAGCATCAAAGGCAGGGGAGTGAAGATTCCGATGGAGGGAATGAAGAAATTGAGGAATTTAAACTCAACGGCAACGAGAGAAGTGAAAAGATGTCAACTGCATCGACACTACAAGGTCATGACCGAGCTGCGAGACCCTGGTCTCATGGTATGTGTGTGTTTTAGCTGAAGTGGTATGGTTAAATATCTTTATATTGAAACAAAGCATGACATCTCTGTCCCATAATGCATTGCATACCTGCACAGGTGAGCAGGGCGGTGGTCGCGTTCCTCTTCTGCGGTGCCTTCCCAGGTTGCACCGGCACACCACAGCTTAGTGTGTAGCTGTTCTCAGAGTCTGGCGGGACACACACAAGTACATGTGAGTTACAACCCTGTCCATCCAAGGTCGATCCATTTAGACCAGCTCTGCTTGCAGTATCCCTGTCTTCTGCCACTGGCTGACTTGTTTATGGCTATTAAACTGACAGCACTGAGGGACAGGGTGACATGGGACATGAGGAAATATGGGATTGCTGTCAAAGTGATAGAGGGGTCCGTCTGAGGAGCAGTGTGACCCAATCTCCCTGCTACACTAACTGCCTGGGGTGTGTGTGTGTGTGTGTGTGTGTGTGTGTGTGTGTGTGTGTGTGTGTGTGTGTGTGTTTCTCTTGGCTAGTTGAGGTTCTGATGGAGTGCGGAGGAGTAAAATACTTGTATTAGTTTTCTATGGCCTCACTTTCTCTAGTATTTAAGAGCTACAAGAGACTGCCATATGAAGTCTGCCATAAAATAAAACACACTTACACACACCTCAGTCACACACACACACTCACATTCCCTTATGGATGGAGAGAAATTATTACAGAACCCGAATGACAGATCTATGCTCACTCATGAATGATCACGCACACTACGCACGCACGCACGCACGCACGCACGCACACACACACACACACACACACACACACACACACACACACACACACACACACACACACACACACACACACACACACACACACACACACACACATATCTAGATAGTCAAATGAGGGATGAAGACTTCAGAGCTCATAAAGTGGGATGTGAATAAAGTGCAACCACAAGAATTTAAAAGCTTTCCATCTCCCCCAAATTAAGACATTCTCCAGAAAGATAAAAAAGCAATATTATTTCACTTTATGTTTGAGAGCTATCCATCAGTCTCACACTACAGCAGCCAAACCAAATGGAGTAGCTGTCTACTCAAAACAGTCCCAACAGAAATATGGCAGGCCCGATTAAAGAATGTAATTGTTTTACAGATGTTCGTCTGTGTTAAGCACATTCGCAGAAGGACCAGGGCGCCTGCATTGACAGCCAATAGCTTTATAGCCATTTATAGCCTTAGGGGCAACACCAGACGAAATCACTCACTGAGTGAAATACTTTTAGCTGAAATGCCCCCTGATGGATCCTTTGGCCAGTGACTGAGAAAGGTAGGTAGGTAGATAGATTAGTTCTTTAATCTGAGCCCTTCATTCAAGTGGGAAACTTTCAGTGGAGCTCTGCTTGAATGGAGAGCAGCGTGAGGACTGGCCTTGGCCTCTAGAGGGCAGCAGAGAAAGCGGAGTGGCTGGAGCTCAGTAAACACGCTGCTACACAGGCATTGGTCATCGATAAGAGTTAGCTGAATACTAGCGCATGGGACTAAACCTCACCAGACCAGTCCAGATCAGAGAAGGTAGAGGATTAATGTAGTTTAACCAGAGAAGGAGGGAGTGTAGATTGCAGATTGAGGAGAGTCGAGGTTAAAGGCTAGGATTCTGCTGGGGAGAAAGAGTGAAGGTTTGGTCTTTGAGTAAAACAATTCCTCCTTGCTGTAAGGTGTGTGTGTGTGTGTTGGGGTGTGTAGGACTGAGCCACGTACCTGCGAGGAAGAGTGCGTTGGACGGACAGGAGAGGGAGCACACCTCCACCCCTCCTCTCTTGTCACAGCTGAGCTGGGCGCGCGGCGCTGGCTTCCCGTCGGCCAAACACTTCACCGCCTCTGAGGAACATAGAGGGTCACGTCACCGTGACAACCACCGACGCCTCACAGCACAAAAACGATGACACACACGCACACTCACACACACTCTCCTATGTGTATTGAAGACACACACACACACAGTAGACGTTTAGGTGCTTACTGGTGCAGTCCTTCTTGTTCCAGTGGAGTTTCTGACCGGGCGGACACAGACACTCATAGCCTCCCTGTGTGTTCACACAGCTGTGCTCACAGCTCCCGTTGTTAATGCTGCACTCATCTATGTCTGAGACATAACCACATAGAATACAGTCAGAGGGTGTGTGTGTGTGTGTGTGTGTGTGTGAGTGTGTGTGTGTGTCTGCGCACACATACGTGGTTGGTATCATCAAAGTTCAGAATGACATCATCAAGACAGAGCATGTGCATCGTGTGAGTGTGTGATGTCATCAGTGTGAGACAGACAGCTCATGTCCTCTCCGTGCTCTATATCTGACTGACTGGTATCTGTTGACTGCTAATGAAACGCCCTTTAGACAGTGGCCTGTTTAGTCTACCTCTGAAGAACATGGCTGTCAGTCAGACAGGGTCAGGTGAAGTGGGATCACAACACACACACAACACACACACACCTACTGCCCCCCGCTCGACATGTGTGTAAACAGGTACAACACACACACATGCACACACAGGCAGGGACGCTGGTACGGAGGGCTATTCAGGGGAACTGAGGTGCGAGTGTGTTTTCGGCAGCTCCGTCTGCACGTGCTCGGTCACCCCTCACCAACACACACAATGAAAACACTCTTTCTCTTTCTGTTTCTCTCTCTCCCCTCTCTTTCTTACTCTCTCTTCCTCCTTGTCAGTCTCTCAGGGCTTCTCACTTTGTGTCAATCAATTAATTATATCAGTGCCTCTCCCTAGCTGCCTGTCTATCTCTTTCCCATATCTTTCTAAGTATGTGTGTGTGTGTGTGCGTGCGTGCGTGCAATCCCATGCATGTCTGTGTTATACTCACCTCCGCAGTGTGTGAGGCCGTACAGAGTGTATCCTTCCTGACAGACACAGTCGAAGTTGCCAGGGTAGTTGACGCAGGTGTGGTCGCAGGTCCTCTCAAAGGAACACTCGTCAATATCTGAGAGGAGAAACAGATTGTATGTAATGCTACTGTTTACACACGGGGGCTGTCCAAAAATAGCACCATTCCCAATATAGTGCACTACTTTTGACTAGAGCCCCATGACAATCTATTCCCTATATAGTGCACTACATTGGACCAGGGCTCCTAGGGAATAGGGTGCCATTTGAGATACTGCCATGAACTGGACCATAGTGGGTCACTCTGACCATGCCCTCACCAAGGACTGACGGACAATATAGACAGTGTCTACATGACAGTTAGGACAGAGTTAACACTGACCATGCCCTCACCAAGGACTGATGGACAATATAGACAGTGTCTACATGACAGTTAGGACAGAGTTAACACTGACCATGCCCTCACCAAGGACTGATGGACAATATAGACAGTGTCTACATGACAGTTAGGACAGAGTTAACACTGACCATGCCCTCACCAAGGACTGATGGACAATATAGACAGTGTCTACATGACAGTTAGGACAGAGTTAACATCCATGTTGTCAGTACAGTATTGTGGATATTGAATGCATTGAGTTTCACTACGGGGAGTTGTTTGAACTGTCTTTTGTTTAGAGTGCTTTCCACTAAAAGGACAATACATCTGAGCTGTGAACTGTCAGTGGGGAGACAGTGTGTGTGTGTGTGTGTGTGGGCTGGAGGACTGGACACTGCAGGAGCATTTGAAAATATTCTGTCTGGAATAACAGCGTACATACAACCTGGTTATGTGGGTGGGGGTCTAAACAGTGACAGGGTTACAGGGTTACAGGTGACAGGTTGATAGGGTTACAGGGTTACAGGTGACAGGGTGACAGGGATACAGGGTGACAGGTTGACAGGGTTACAGGTGACAGGGTGACAGGTTGATAGGGTTACAGGTGACAGGGTGACAGGGTTACAGGTGACAGGTTGATAGGGTTACAGGTGACAGGGTGACAGGTGACAGGGTGACAGGATTACAGGTGACAGGGTGACGGGGTTATAGGTGACAGGGTTACAGGTAACAAGGTGACAGGGTTACAGGTGACAGGGTTACAGGGTTATCGGTGACAGGGTTACGGGTGACAGGGTTACAGGTGACAGGGTTACAGGGTTACAGGTGACAGGGTTACAGGTGACAGGGTTACAGGTGACAGGGTTACGGGTGACAGGGTTACAGGTGACAGGGTGATGGGGTTACAGGTGACAGGGTTACAGGTGACAAGTTGATAGGGTTACAGGTGACAAGGTGACAGGGTTACAGGTGACAGGGTGACGGGGTTATAGGTGACAGGGTTACAGGGTGACGGGGTTACAGGTGACAGGGTTACAGGTGACAGGGTTACAGGAGACAGGGTGACGGGGGTACATGTGACAGGGTGACGGGGTTACAGGTGACAGGGTTACAGGTGACAGGGTTACAGGTGACAGGGTTACAGGTGACAGGGTGACAGGGTTACAGGTTACAGGGTTACAGGTGACAGGGTTACAGGTGACAGGGTTACAGGTGACAGGGTTATAGGTGACAGGGTTACAGGTGACAAGTTGATAGGGTTACAGGTGACAAGTTGATAGGGTTACAGGTGACAGAGTGACAGGTGACAAGTTGATAGGGTGACAGGGTTACAGGTGACAAGTTGATAGGGTGACAGGGTTACAGGTGACAAGTAGATAGGGTTACAGGTGACAGGTTGATAGGGTTACAGGGTTACAGGGTGACGGGGTCTGTGTCAGTAAGGATATCAGATTGGTTGCTGAATAGTCATACACACAGATCTGTGCACTCCCACACAATACATAGACATGCCTATAATCATGCTAATCGTTAGTTTTGACTAGTGTAGGACTGACAATTAAGTCATCGTCCTTGGTTGTAGCAGAGCGCATGTTTGCTTCCTTTTGAGAAACCAACAAGATGATATATGACTCATAGATATTACTCTCTACGGCTCTTCTCCACACAAACACCCATTATTCAGCCACAGCTAATAAGACCGGTCCATTAATCAGACTGGAGTCCAAAGCAGAGCTCTGCTCACTAAACAACACCAAGAGGTGTTCTCAGTGGAGACTTCCCGATCCAATTCAGTCTTTCAGACAAGCCCTCCACCCCAGGCCTGGGAAAGATCAGACCAACTCACTGTGGTCAGGACCAGTGGCTGTATGTACAATATCAAGCATCTCTGAGTAGGAGTCCTGACCTAGGATCAGCCCCCCCCCCCCCAAACTGATCCAAGATCAGCACTCCTACTCTGAGACACTTGCAAATACAAGCCCTGATTTTGGTTTATAATTGTTTTATTCAACTTTACTGAGACCGATGTAATGACATATTTGGGTGGCTGACAGTAGCAACACATTTCTTCAGTCCAGCGTCTCCAAGTCACCTGGGCTATTTCAATACCAAGTCATCTGGGCTGTGGAGATTTACAGAGGCTAAAAATACGGTGTGTTGTGATAAAGTTTGTCATGAGGAGGAAGTTGTTGAGGCCTGGCTTCTGTTGGCTGCTTTGCTACAGTCCTCCAGGCAACTGTCTATATGACGGGCTCGGGTTACATTATCATACCTGATTAATTAAACTAGCATCAGACCACAACCCCAGCCACCGCGCAGCACTGGAACGACTTGTATCATCTCATTTCACAGAGAGGTGCCAGTTGTTGGCTTGGCTGATGTGCAGGTGTCTGTCTGTTTGTGCGGTCGGGTGTAACACACCCAAGGACAGTGTCCCTGTTTATTAAAACACCAAAGAATGTAGCCTGTCTATTGCCTCTTAATAAGCATACTGTGTCTGCAAAGCTAAAGCTCTGCTCCCTCTGTCGTCTTGACCTCTACGATATTGTTTTAATACAGCTACCTGTAGGGAGTCTTTATGTTCCTGGTGATTATTGCACACCCCATTCTCCATCACCCCTGCCCTTATACAGGCACAGGGGCTGCCTAAAGACTCTCTCTCTGGAGGAACCTGGCATAGCTGTAGGTCTTCTCCAACACGTATTACCAAGATATATTTCCCTGGAAGAGCTTACCAGCATGGAAAGATTTAAAACATTAAATAAATTAAAGTTACAAATAAAAATATGAACAGAAATACCATTTGTTAGCAGATGGAAGCTAAGTTTTACAATCAGGAAAGCTGATGGGTGGAAGGAGCGTGTCAGTGTGTGTGTGTGTGTGTGTGTGTGTGTGTGTATGTGTGTGTGTGTATGTGTGTGTGTGTGTGTGTGTGTGTGTGTGTGTGTGTGTGTGTGTGTGTGTGTATGTGTGTGCTCCTCCCATCAGCACACATCCAGGCTGAGTGTGATATTGGCGTGTATGGAGTTGTATAAACTGTTAGTTGGCAGTTTTTTGGTGTTTAATATGACACACACACACACTGGGATAGAGTTGTTTGGTGTTTTTGGTTCGGGGACAAAAACACTGCAGGGTGTTGTTGTTAATAAAATAATTTGTGATGTGTGCCTCTCCTGTGTCTCTTGCTGTGACTTGTATAGAGGAATCTGCAATTGTCCTCCAAACACAACCAGGGATTAGATATGAAGAGAGAAGCAGAATGCCTTGATGTCAAGTCCATTGTAATAACAAGCCTATCTGTGCATGTCATTCCAGGTGAATGATTTGTAGGCCAACCCCTGTTTTGATCCTACGTATGATCCTGCTCTGAACATGAAGCTGATGAGTGAGTTACTATCATAGAGACGTATGATAGAAGCTACTAGGCCGACTGTATATTCTAGTATATCCATTTCCACGGTCCCTATTCCGTGACACTTTCCTTCTGTGATCTGATCGCGGAGCGACGGCACCGGTTTCCAAAGGCAACTGTCTTAAAAGCATTGTGACGTCATCAGACAGGATTGTATGACAGCCGTCAGTCAGGCGGGCAGCTCACCCTGGCAGGTGCGCTCGTCAGTGAGGAGCTTGTGGCCCTTCTGGCAGCTGCACTCAAAGGAGCCCACCGTGTTTTTGCAGAAATGGTCACAGCCGCCGTTATTGGTCGCCTCCTGGCATTCATCTATGTCTGTATGGTGATAGGGAGAGAAGGGGGGGACAGAGAGTAAGGGAGTGAGAAAGCGAGAGAGAGAGAGAGAGCATTAGGCCACAGATACATACACTAAGGCAGTGGTTCCCAAACTTTTTATAGTCCCGTACCCCTTCAAACATTCAACCTCCAGCTGTCGTACCCCCTCTAGCACCAGGGTCAGCGCACTCTCAACTGTTGTTTTATGCCATCATTGTAAGTCTGCCACACACACACACACACTATACGATACATTTATTAAACATAAGAATGAGTGTGAGTTTTTGTCACAACCCGGCTTGTGGGAAGTGACAAAGAGCTCTTAAAGGACCAGGGCACAAATAATAATAATCAATAATTTTGCTCTTTATTTAACCATCTTACATATAAAACCTTATTTGTTCATCCAAAATTGTGAATAACTCACCACAGGTTAATGAGAAGGGTGTGCTTGAAGGGATGCACATAACTCTGCAATGTTGGGTTGTATTGGAGAGAGTCTCTGTCTTAAATCATTTCCCACAGACAGTCTGTGCCTGTATTTAGTTTTCATGCCAGTGAGGGCCGAGAATCCACTCTCACATAGGTACGTGGTTGCAAAGGACATCAGTGTCTTAACAGCACGATTTGCCAAGGCCGGATATTCTGAGCACAGCCCAATCCAGAAATCTGACAGTGGCTTCTGATTCAAATCAATTTTCACAGAAGCGCTTGTTACAATTTCAATGAAATTGCTCTCTTGTTCAGATATCGGTAAGTGGACTGGAGGAAGGGCATGAAAGGGATAACGAATCCAGATGTTTGTGTCGTCCGTTCCGGGAATGTACCTGCGTAATTGCTCACCCAGCTCACTCAGGTGCTTCTCTATATCACATTTGACATTGTCCATATGCTTGACTTCATTTGCACACAAAAAAATCATACAATGATGGAAATACCTGTGTGTTGTCCTTGTTAATGTAGACAGAAAAGAGCTCCAACTTCTTAATCATAGCCTCAATGTTGTCCCGCACATTGAATATAGTTGCGGAGAGTCCCTGTAATCCTAGATTCAGATCATTCAGGCAAGAAAAAACATCACCCAGATAGGCCAGTCGTGTGAGAAACTCGTCATCATGCAAGCGGTCAGACAAGTGAAAATTATGGTCAGTAAAGAAAACTTTAAACTCGTCTCTCAATTTTAAAAAAACATGTCAATACTTCGCCCCTTGAAAACCAGCGCACTTCTGTATGTTGTAAAAGCGTTCCATGGTCGCTGCCCATATCATTGCATAGTGCAGAAAATACACGAGAGTTCAGCAGCCTTGCTTTAACAAAGTTAACCATTTTCACTGTAGTGTCCAAAACGTCTTTCAAGCTGTCAGGCGTTACCTTGGCAGCAAGAGCCTCTCGGTGGATGAGGCAGTGTACCCGAGAGCCTCTCGGTGGATGAGGCAGTGTACCCGAGAGCCTCTCGGTGGATGAGGCAGTGTACCCGAGAGCCTCTCGGTGGATGAGGCAGTGTACCCGAGAGCCTCTCGGTGGATGAGGCAGTGTACCCGAGAGCCTCTCGGTGGATGAGGCAGTGTACCCGAGAGCCTCTCGGTGGATGCTGCAGTGTACCCAAGTGAAGTCGGGAGCAACTACTTGCACGTGCGTAACCACTCCACTATGTCTCCATGTCATGGCTTTTGCAGTACAGATACCAAAAGTCCATTTGATGTCACAAAGCTGTCCAGTACTTTCAAAATATCCTCTCCTGTTTGCAGAAGAGGATGTCTTCCCTTAATTGACCCCCCATAAATGTAACGGACATATACCAGGAGCTGTGCCAAGCCCGCCACGTCTGTTGACTCATCCAGCTGTTATGCATAGAATTCCCTGGCTTGTATGTGAAGCAGTAATAGTTTCGAAACATCTCCTGCCATGTCACTGATGCATTGTGAAACAGTGTTGTTTGATGAAGGCATTGTCTGTATAGTTTTTGGGGCCTTTCCCCCCAGTATTGTCCCAGCCATATCCACGGCAGCAGGAAGAATTAAGTCCTCCACAATAGTATGGGTCTTGCCTGTCCTAACCATATGTAGCTCACCATATAAGACGCTTCTAGCCCCTTCTTATTAATGGTATCTGCTGCTCTTATACATGTCTTACTACTCGAAAGTCGTCTTAATTCTCGCTCAAAAAACTCCAGCGGCTTATTTTTCAAATGGGCAAGTTTTGTTTCTAAATGTCTGAGCAAGAGTGAAGGTTTCATAGAGTTGTGCTTCTACACCTGCATTGCTTGCTGTTTGGGGTTTTAGGCTGGGTTTCTGTACAGCACTTTGAGATATCAGCTGATGTACAAAGGGCTATATAAATACATTTGATTTGATTTGTGAGATAGTACTTTTCACATATAACACACTGTGGCTGAGGAAAGGCACTACTCCCAATATAAGTGAACAATCAATGTAGTTCTCATAATATATTTGCGCCACTTCGATGGTCCAACGTTTGGTGCTTTCCCGGGTAAGGGGGTAGTAGCTCTTCGGCTGCATCAGATCCACAACTGTCAGTGTCCATGCTATCTGGGCTAACAACAAAGTTAGAATTACTGATGCTAGCATTGGATGTGCTCGTGGAAGCAGAACAACGTGTGTCGTTGACAGGTGCAGGTGTAGTACTGCTGGTAGTAGAGCTGGTATGTGTCTCTATGGACCCGGGCCTTACTATTTTGAACCATTTATCCATTTGGAGCAAACGGAACGAGCAGCAGCTACGTTTGGCTACATATGGACCGTTAGTGGAATTCCCGCGAGAGAGTAACGGTTAATGTGATGTTAATTATTTGACTAGGCTACCTGTATTTGACATTGTGTTGTAAATTCACTGAACACCAGATGGTTTAATTGTATTTTTGGCAGTGAAACGAGGCTACTCAGGCGAGAAAAAAACCTCACCCAAGTGTATAGATCAGTTCGAAAATATAAATGGACTTTTTGAAAAAGTGAAAACAAGTAAACAAGTACCCTAGTTTGGGGCAATAGGCAATACTGGTCGAAGAGAATCGAGTTTTTACACACACACACACACACACACACACACACACACACACACACACACACACACACACACACACACACACACACACACACACACACCCAGTATAGAACTCTGCCGTGCTAAAGTGTTCCTCCTTTAGCAGTCTCTCCCACACAGCCACTGCCATGCTGGGATGGAGATCTCCAAATTGGCAGACAACAGGCCAATAAAAGGCTTCACTAATGCCTTGGAAATCTATTCTAAGCCTCTGTAAGAGTCTTTATGGACGGGGGGGAGGCAGTCGGGGTGAGAGTAAGGGTGAGACAGGGGGAGTCAGAGAGAAGTGGGCTTTTTCCTAATGCTCTTATTTGTGCTAGCAGGAAGAAGCCAGGAGTTGGCAGGCCTGAAAGACAACATGAACACTGGCCGTGCTGCGTTGTGGTGGTAAAGTAGGTTTCCATCCACACAACAAGTCGTAACCGCAGTGCCAGGGTGTCGGTGTGGGGCAGCCGCCCTCAGTCACAAACATATTGTCACAACACCGGGAAGATATTATCCCAGAGCAAACAAACCTATGGGAGTCCCATCGCTGTCCCCTGAAGGCCTCACCTGCCTCTTTCATTCTCTTATTCATTCACTCTTTCTTTTCATTCTTTCAGAGATCTCTGATACAATGACTGAAGTCTCATTCACCAGTGGTTTCTTTTCTGCTGAATACCATTTCTTTATGCAGTTTCATTATTCTGTCTTTCCATTGATTTCTTTCTCTCTCTTTCTCCTCCTCTTGGCATGTGTGTGTCTGGGCGCACGGTGTGTGTGTGTCTGTGTGTGTGTGCGCATGGCCATGTGTGTGTATACGTGTGTGAGCATTTGTGTGCACGCTCTTGCATTTGTGTGCATTTGTGTATGTGATGGTATCAAGTGTAATGGTAGCTTCACGGTGCTCAGCATGGTACAGGCTCAGGGGGCTTGTTGAGAGGGATCCTCCACTAGCCTCTGCTGTCTGATCCTATGACACGCTCTTTACCTGGAACTAATGGAACAGCCTGCTGCTACTGCTGTACACAACACTGTCTAGCCCACCATGCAAGGACTTAGAGAAGAGGGGAGAGACAGAGAGAGAGAGAGAGAGAGAGATAGAGAGAGAGAGAGAGAGAGAGAGAAAGAAAGAGAGGGGGGAGGGGTGTTGAATGAATACATAATTGAACCCCCCCCTCCCTTCCCTCCTCTCCCCCAAAGGCTTACACCATCCAGGGATTTCATGGACTTTCCCATAACTTCCATCTACCCCTCCCTCCCCCTCCTACTGCCCATGTGACTAGGTCTTCCTGAATCCTTGTGGACTAAAGGCCCAGGTGTATGAGACGATCCAGAGACATAGATCTGGAATAACAAGCGAGCCGGATCCCCTGGGGCTGTGCATACAGTGCCAATCCTCCAGCCTAGTGTGATCTGATGTCACGGTACATCCTCCCTTCTCTCTCCTCACCCCTTCCTCTTTCTAACTATGTGCCCTCAGCCGAACCCTGGAAAGGGTCATTGGGTATATTTCCCTCCTTGGAGGATTGCCAATGCCACACTCAACAAGGGAGGAAAGGAGGGAAGGAAAGAGGAGGAGGAAGAGATGGAAAAGAAAGTGGAGGTGGAAGAGGTAGATTTAGTGGAGGAGGAGAAAAGTAGGTGAAGAAAGTAGGAGGAACATAGAAAGGTAGAGGGAGGAGGAAGAGACGGAAGAGAAAGCAATGGGGGGAGTATTAAGAGGAGGGAGAAAGGGAAATAAAAGAGGAGGAAAGTGGAAGAGTGGAGGGAGGAGGAAGAGGACAATAGCACGGCAGATTACACGGGCTAAGCCCTTTTTGATTGGTTCTCTAAGTGATGAAAACGGCTGGGGATTAACACCTAAGCCTTTGCGTCGGAGAGTCAGTCAAGCAAGACACCACAGGGAAGACTCAACTAAGACAGGAGTGGAGGGGAGGAGGGGGGAGGAGGACAGGGGGAGAAGGGAGAGGAAGAGAGGTGACTGGAAGAAAAAAGAGAGGGTAGATGGAGAGGGGTAGAGAAAAAACAGGAGCAGAAGGGAAGTAGGTGGAGAGGGCGAAAAGAGAAGGAAGGGGGAGGAAAGACCAAGAGAAGGAGGACGGTCAGATACTGCATGCCCCCAATAATCAGTCCACTGTGCAACAAGCCAAGTCAGATACATTAAGTCAAATATATACAGTTGAGTGATGTAAAAGTGTTTTCCTATAACAATGTATCATGATATTTTTTGTTTTGTTCACCTTTATTTAACAAGGTAGGCTAGTTGAGAACAAGATCTAATTTGCAACCGAGACCTGACCAAGATAAAGTATAGCAGTGTGAACAGACAACAACACAGAGTTACACATTGAGTAAACAATAAACAAGTCAATAACATAGTAGAAAAAAATATATACATCTATATACATTGTGTGCAAAAGGCATGAGGAGGTAGGCAATAAATAGGCCATAGGAGTGAATAATTACAATTTAGCAGATTAACACTGGAGTGATAAATGAGCAGATGGTCATGTACAGGTAGAGATATTGGTGTGCAAAAGAGCAGAAAAGTAAATAAATTAAAACAGTGTGGGTATGAGGGAGGTAAATTGGGTGGGCTATATACCGATGGACTATGTACAGCTGCAGCGATCGGTTAGCTTCTCAGATAGCAGATGTTTAAAGTCGGTGAGGGAGATAAAAGTCTCCAACTTCAGAGATTTTTGCAATTCGTTCCAGTCGCAGGCAGTAGAGAACTGGAAGGAAAGGAGGCCAAATTAGGTTTTGGCTTTAGGGATGATCAGTGAGATACACCTGCTGGAGCGCGTGCTACGGGTGGGTGTTGCCATCGTGACCAGCGAACTGAGATAAGGAGGAGCTTTACCTAGCATAGACTTGTAGATGACCTGAAGCCAGTGGGTCTGGCGATGAACATGTAGCGAGGGCCAGCCGACTCGAGCATACAGGTCGCAGTGGTGTGTGGTATAAGATGCTTTAGTAACAAAACGGATGGCACTGTGATAAACTGCATCCAGTTTGCTGAGTAGAGTATTGGAAGCTATTTTGTAGATGACATCGCCGAAGTCGAGGATCGGTAGGATAGTCAGTTTTACTAGGGTAAGTTTTTCGGCGTGAGTGAAGGAGGCTTTGTTGCGAAATAGAAAGCCGACTCTAGATTTGATTTTGGATTGGAGATGTTTGATATGAGTCTGGAAGGAGAGTTTGCAGTCTAGCCATACACCTAGGTACTTATAGATGTCCACATATTCTAGGTCGGAACCATCCAGGGTGGTGATGCTAGTCGGGCGTGCGGGTGCAGGCAGCGAACGGTTGAAAAGCATGCATTTGGGTTTACTAGCGTTTAAGAGCAGTTGGAGGCCAGGAAGGAGTGTTGTATGGCATTGAAGCTCGTTTGGAGGTTAGATAGCACAGTGTTCAAGGAAGGGCCAGAAGTATACAGAATGGTGTCGTCTGCGTAGAGGTGGATCAGGGAATCGCCCGCAGCAAGAGCAACATCATTGATATATACAGAGAAAAGAGTCGGCCCAAGAATTGAACCCTGTGGTGCCCCCATAGAGACTGCCAGAGGACCGGTGATTGACAGAGTCGAAAGCCTTGGCCAGGTCGATGAAGACGGCTGCACAGTACTGTCTTTTATCGATGGTGGTTATGATATCGTTTAGTACCTTGAGCATGGCTGAGGTGCACCCGAGACCCGTGACCGCCTGGGAAACCGGATTTCACAGCGGAGAAGGTACGGTGGGATTCGAGATGGTCAGTGATCTGTTTGTTGACTTGGATTTCGAAGACCTTAGATAGGCAGGGCAGGATGGATATAGGTCTGTAACAGTTTGGGTCCAGGGTGTCTCCCCCTTTGAAGAGGGGGATGACCGCGGCAGATTTCCAATCCTTGGGGATCTCAGATGATACGAAGGAGAGGTTGAACAGGCTGGTAATAGGGGTTGTGAGAATGGCGGCGGACAGTTTCAGAAATAGAGGGTCCGGATTGTCAAGCCCAGCTGATTTGTATGGGTCCAGGTTTTGCAGCTCTTTCAGAACATCTGCTATCTGGATTTGGGTAAAGGAGAAGCTGGGGAGGCATGGGCGAGTAGCTGCGGGGGGGGGGGGGGGGGGCGGAGCTGTTGGCCGAGGTTGGAGTAGCCAGGAGGAAGGCATGGCCAGCCGTTGCGAAATGCTTGTTGAAGTTTTCGATTATCACAGATTTATCGGTGGTGACCGTGTTACCTAGCCTCATTGCAGTGGGCAGCTGGGAGGAGGTGCTCTTGTTCTCCATGGACTTTACAGTGTCCCAGAACTTTTTGGAGTTAGAGCTACAGGATGCAAATTTCTGCTTGAAAAAGCTGGCCTTTGCTTTTGGTTCCTGACTTCCCTGAACAGTTGCATATCGCAGGGACTATTCGCTGCTATTGCAGTCCGCCACAGGATGTTTTTGTGCTGGTCGAGGGCAGTCAGGTCTGGAGTGAACCAAGGGCTATATCTGTTCTTAGTTCTGCATTTTTTTATTGGAGCATGCTTGTCTAAGATGGTGAGGAAGTTACTTTTAAAGAATGACCAGGCATCCTCAACTGACGGGATGAGGTCAATATCCTTCCAGGATACCCGGGCCAGGTCGATTAGAAAGGCCTGCTCGCAGAAGTGTTTAAGGCTGACCCTCTGAACGGATGACCTCATGGAAAGCTGAGCTCTCAAGCAATGACAGCATGGAAAGATGAGCTCTCAAGCAATGACCTCATCGAAAGCTGTGCTCTCAAGCAATGACCTCATCGAAAGCTGAGCTCTCAACATTAACAGAATCACTGGCTTTCTTTCTCTCCTCTTCCATCATCATTTGCTTTTTGACGATTGCTTTCTTAGAGAGAAGACCTCTTTTTCTCTATTCTGTACTCTCTACTCCTCCTTTCCATCTCATCCACTTCCTGTTCATTTCTTCCACTCGTCTCGCTCATGCTGTGTTCTCCCAGGCAGTTCTACCCTGCAGTAGAATCTCTGGGTATTTTAAATCAATCACGGCTATTTCCCAGTTCCGTTTCCTTGGCATGCCGACAGCAGATCTCATCTCTATCTCAAACAGGAGGAATGGCTTCCTTCTCTCTCACACACACCTTCTCTCTCGCTAAGGTGCTAGCTATAACCGAGGGTTCTACAAGGAACCCAAAAGGGATCTACCTGGAACCAAAAAGGATTATCCTATGGGGACAGCCGAAGAACACTTTCGGAACCCTTTTTTCTAAGTATGTACCCCCCCTCTCTCCACATCTCTCTCTTTCTCCACATCTCTCTCTCTCTCACATACCTCCCCTGCCGTCCCTCCCAGACAAGTCTACAGAAGGTATAACACTATCGCAACCCACCTACCCGGCCCAAACTTCCCCAACACAGACAAAGATCCCTAATTATTCAATAAGTCTGGCAGCCATAACCACTGGCATAGCATAGCCACCACATTTCCCCACACTTAATGGCCACTCTGTGGAAGCCTGAGCCCAATAATGGCCTATATAATTACCTTTAATAGCCCTTAAATACGGTAAGCTTAAATAAATACATTAAGCATCCACACATCTTGAAATGATACAACACTGCGTGTGTGAGAGAGAAATTGTGTGTGTAAATGAGAGAGAGGGAGTGTATATGTTTGTATGTGTGAGAGAGGGAGATATAGAGAGTGTGAGAGAGAGGAAGAGAGATAGAGAGAGAGAAAGAGGAGAAACAAAGAGATAGTGAGAAAAGCAGAGTGACAGGAGGGGGAAGTGAGACAGGGGAGTGGGAAGTGAGACAGGGGAGTGGGAAGTGAGACAGGGGAGAGGGAAGTGAGACAGGGGAGTGGGAAGTGAGACAGGGGAGTGGGAAGTGAGACAGGGGAGTGGGAAGTGAGACAGGGGAGAGGGAAGTGAGACAGGGGAGTGGGAAGTGAGACAGGGGAGAGGGAAGTGAGACAGGGGAGAGGGAAATGAGACAGGGGAGTGGGAAGTGAGACAGGGGAGTGGGAAGTGAGACAGGGGAGAGGGAAGTGAGACAGGGGAGTGGGAAGTGAGACAGGGGAGTGGGAAGTGAGACAGGGGAGGGGGAAGTGAGACAGGGGAGTGGGAAGTGAGACAGGGGAGTGGGAAGTGAGACAGGGGAGTGGGAAGTGAGACAGGGGAATGGGAAGTGAGACAGGGGAGTGGGAAGTGAGACAGGGGAGTGGAAAGTGAGACAGGGGAATGGGAAGTGAGACAGGGGAGTGGGAAGTGAGACAGGGGAGTGGGAAGTGAGACAGGGGAGTGGGAAGTGAGACACAGGAGTGGGAAGTGAGACAGGGGAGTGGGAAGTGAGACAGGGGAGGGGGAAGTGAGACAGGGGAGTGGGAAGTGAGACAGGGGAGGGGGAAGTGAGACAGGGGAGTTGGAAATGAGACAGGGAAGTGGGAAGTGAGACAGGGGACTGGGAAGAGAGACAGGGGAGTGGGAAGAGAGACAGGGGAGTGGGAAATGAGACAGGGGAGGGGGAAGTGAGACAGGGGAGTGGGAAGTGAGACAGGGGAGAGGGAAGTGAGACACAGGAGTGGGAAGTGAGACAGGGGAGTGGAAAGTGAGACAGGGGAGTGGGAAGTGAGACACAGGAGTGGGAAGTGAGACAGGGGAGTGGAAAGTGAGACAGGGGAGGGGGAAGTGAGACAGGGGAGTGGGAAGTGAGACAGGGGAGAGGGAAGTGAGACACAGGAGTGGGAAGTGAGACAGGGGAGTGGAAAGTGAGACAGGGGAGTGGGAAGTGAGACACAGGAGTGGGAAGTGAGACAGGGGAGTGGAAAGTGAGACAGGGGAGGGGGAAGTGAGACAGGGGAGTGGGATGTGAGACAGGGGAGAGGGAAGTGAGACAGGGGAGTGGGAAGTGAGACAGGGGAGTGGGAAATGAGACAGGGGAGTGGGAAGTGAGACAGGGGAGTGGGAAGAGAGACAGGGGAGTGGGAAGAGAGACAGGGGAGTGGGAAGTGAGACAGGGGAGGGGGAAGAGAGACAGGGGAGTGGGAAGTGAGACATGGGAGTGGGAAGTGAGACAGGGGAGTGGGAAGTGAGACAGGGGAGAGGGAAGTGAGACAGGGGAGTGGGAAGTGAGACAGGGGAGTGGGACGTGAGACAGGGGAGAGGGAAGTGAGACAGGGGAGAGGGAAGTGAGACAGGGGAGTGGGAAGTGAGACAGGGGAGTGGGAAGTGAGACAGGGGAGAGGGAAGTGAGACAGGGGAGTGGGAAGTGAGACAGGGGAGTGGGAAGTGAGACAGGTGAGACAGGGGAGTGGGAAGTGAGGCAGGGGAGGGGGAAGTAGCAGCAGCTACTCTTCCTGAGGTCCACACAGAACATGACACATAATACAGAATGAAGAATAATGAAGAACATCATTAGACAAGAACAGCTCAAGGACAGTACATACATTTGTTTTTTAAAGGCACACATAGCCTACGTGATGACAGTAGTCACAATGCATACATACAAACTATCTAGGTCAAATAGGGGAGAGGCGTTGTGCCGCGAGGTGTTGCTTTATCTCTTTTTTGAAACCAGGTTTGCTGTTTATTTGAGCAATGTGAGATGGAAGGAAGTTCAATGCAATAAGGGCTCTATATAATACTGTACGTTTTCTTGAATTTGTTCTGGATTTGGGGACTGTGAAAAGACCCCTGGTGGCATGTCTGGTGGGATAAGTGTGTGTGTCAGAGCTGTGTGTAAGTTGACTCTGCAAACAATTTGGGATTTTCAACACATTAATGTTTCTTACAAAAAGAAGAAGTGATGCAGTCAGTCTCTCCTCAACTCTGAGCCAAGAGAGACTGGCATGCATAGTATTCATATCAGCATATCAATTGATGTGTGTGTGTGTGCTGCGGGGTTGAGGCTGCAAACCCATAGGCTTGGTTCTCTCATCCCTTCCAGGCTTCTGGGAGGGAGGGTGGACAATGAGCCTGTCGTAGTGGATGTACGCAATGACCCCCACGCGCTCTGGCAGCTTTCATGACTGGGATCAGTTCTTTCCTCTTCTGGCGCACAGCTTCAGGATAATCCTCCTTGAGGAAGATATATACGTTCCTCTCAAGTTCTTGGCTCTTTCCAGAACCTTGTCCTTGAACCTCAGGAACTTGACCACTATCGGCCTGGGCCTGTCACCTGGAACGGATGTGGGTTTTCCAGTCCTGTGGGCGTGCTCCACCTCAATCTTCCTGTGGTCCATCTTAAATTTTTCAGAGATCATTTCCCTCACTGTGTCCTCAGACTCCATCCAGGTCTCATGTGGAGATTCTGCAACTCCATCCACAATCATGTTGTTTCGCCTTGATTGTCCCTCGAGATAGTCTGATTTGTCTGTCATTGTTATCATGGATTCACACACAGAGCTGATGTCCTCTCTCAATGACTTACAGATTGCTGTCATCTTGCCGTTCTCCTGTTTTAACTCGTCGAGCTGACTCTGGGAGAACTGCACATTTGTCTTCAGGTCTTGGACCTCTCTGGTCAGGTCATCCAGTATTTTATTAGTAGAATCCACAAGTATTTGGACAAAACACTTGAAACTATTTTCTTGTTGTTGTAACAACTGCTTATAGGTCTCTTTTTGTTCATTTAAAAGATCCTTCATGTGTGAGAGAGAGACACCACTGTCCTCAACGGAACTCCCGTCGGCTGTTGTCTTTGTCATGGTAACTAGCAACGTATGTTAGGCTGTTACTCCTTGCAGTTCCAGACAAGGCAGGTTACGGGGAAAATTGAAAACAACAAACAGCAGGGATCTAGACAGCCACAAACCCAGGACAATCTGCGGTCCCAGCCACTTGACATATCGGAAAGAATGAACAATAAAACAAAGTAAAGTAGAATGCTATTTGGCCCTAAACAGAGAGTACACAGTGGCTGAATACCTGACCACTGTGACTGACCCAAACCTAAGGAAAGCTTTGACTATGTACAGACTCAGTGAGCATAGCCTTGTTATTGAGAAAGACCGCCGTAGGCAGACCTGGCTCTCAAGAGAAGACAGGCTGTGTGAGGTGGAAACTGAGCTGCACTCCCTAACCTCCTGTCCAATGTATGACCATATTAGAGATACATATTTCCCTCAGATTACACAAATCCACAAAGAATTCGAAAAACAAACCCAATATTGATAAACTCCAATATCTATTGGGTGAAATACCAGTGTGTCATCACAACAGCAAGATGTGTGACCTGTTGCCACAAGAAAAGGGCAACCAGTGAAGAACAAACACCATTGTAAACACAATCCATATTTATGCTTATTTATTTTCCATTTTGTACTTTAACTATTTGCACATTGTTACAACACTGTATATAGACATCATATGACATTTGAAATGTCTTTATTCTTTTGGAGCTTCTGTGAATACAATGTTAACTATTCATTTAGATTTTTGATTTCACTTTTGTTTATTATCTACTTCACTTGCTTTGTCAATGTTAACATATGTTTACCATGCCAATAAAGCCCATACATTGATATTGAATTGAGAGAGAACCCCTCTGTGATTGCATTGCACACACATCTGGGCTGCCAGGGGCCAGGTGGTAGTTAGGCCTCTATTAACGAGGGCATAGCTCATTAAGGCTCTCCTACATATGATGTACCATGAGGATCTCACTCAGGGAGGGGGGAGGAGGTAGAGGAGACCTGGGGAGGGAGAGAGGGATGGAAAGGAAATGAGAGCAATGAATGGAACGGATAAGGAATGGGGAATTCTCATGTTCCATCCTTCTCATTCACTCACTCTCAATCTTCCACTCTCTATGCCCACTGATCTATCTCTCACTCACCCCTTACCTCTTGTATCTTCCTCTCATTTTAGATATCTATTTTTGTTACCACCACTGTCTCTCTCTTCCTTTCTCACCGTGATCTAATCATTTTAATCTCTCTAATAATCTGGACGTGAAAACAGGGGTGTAATCTGTCAAGCATATACACACACACACACGCACGCACACACACACACGCACACACTCCCTACACACCCATACCCATCAATCTCCCATCCCTGTTTGACATTTACCACCGGTTCGATTGATACCCTGCTTCATCTGCGATCAATAGGTCCATTCTGAGCCCTGCTGCTCCCTGAAGATAACCAGCCAATAGCAGCTCATTACCATCTATTACAGCCATCTGCCTGAATGGCTGGTTGACTGACTGGCTGATTGACTTGCTGGCTTACTCACTGACTGACTGACTGGCTGGCTTACTCACTGACTGACTGACTGGCTGGCTTACTCACTGACTGTCTACTGGCTGACTGACTGGCTAACTGACTGGCTGATTGACTGGCTGACTGGGCACACTGCTGCTGCTGGGAAGGCTGAGAGCCAAATGGGAAGGGCTAACATCAGGGTTCAACAGATGATTAGGATCGTTTGTAATTAACAACAGTGTAGGATAAATAATAGACCGGTAAATGAGAATATGGCTGAACGTTGACCTCTGGCCCTCGACCTCAATACAGTAAGTAAAACTCAGAGGGATCAACTGGAAGGTCGAGGGCCAGAGGTCAACTGGAAGGTCGATAATAGTCCTCTCAAAAGACAAAGATAGTATCAATCAATCAATCATATGTATTTATAAAGCCCTTCGTACATCAGCTGATATCTCAAAGTGCTGTACAGAAACCCAGCCTAAAACCCCAAACAGCAAGCAATGCAGGTGTAGAAGCATAGTAGATGGAGAACGGAAAGAGGGAGGCAGCAAACAAGACAGAAATAAAGAAAGAGAAGAAGAAATAAAAGTTGTATTGTAACATGAACTGCAGCCATTGGAGAGAGAGTGAGTGAGAGAGAGATGAGGAATGTGGAAGCTCTTTGGTTGCTGCTGCAGGCTTATCTCTGAGCGCTCGGGTAGCCTTGGTACGCGCCTCAGGGAAACTGTGTAGTTTTACAAAATATTTACAGTAAAAAGCAATTAAACGTAATACATTTGTGGAAACCCAAACCTGTCCAAATAATTTGGGGACGGGAGAAGGGGGATCTACTGTTCATAAAAAGCAGAGTTTACCACAGTGTGACCACCTCAGGCTGCTAATTTGGGAGACGACGGGCGGCTCGGGCCAGAGTATTTATCAGAGGACTTAAACGGCCCGCTCTGTTTGCTTTGTCCCTAAAGACTCTCCTCCGTCTAATAACAGAGGCTCTATGGGCCACATCTGGGCCAAGAGCAACTCCAGTAAAGAGCAACACAACAGTAAAATAAAACAGCAGGCAGGGCCGACGCCGGCCTGACGGAGGGAGAGCCGGAACGGTTGAGGGCCGGAGCTGGGCCAGAGTCATGTAAGGTGATGGAGATAGGAGTGTTATTGTGGAGATTACTGGGCCTGACATGTTAATACAGTGGGCTGTTGAGAGCGTTGGCACTTTCTGGAGGCTTTCTGTCTGGACGAGTGGGGCTAGAGGAGGAGTTTATGGGGAAGCGAATCCGTACAGTAGCTTCCAGTCTTTTGAGGACACAAAGTGATAGTGAAGCTATGACAAAAAGCTAGTGGGAGCGGTAGGTGGGAAAGTGAGGGTGAGAATCAAAGGTGTTGCTGACTATGATACAGTTCATTTACTGAGATTAGCTGAGCCACATAAAGTATGTCCCCTTATAAACCAACGAGCTTGTAGCCTATCACCTGGTTTCTCCTTGTCTGTGTTAAGTGACTCCTGTAATGGCTCTTTGATTGGATTACAGGATGTGTGTGTGTGTGTGTGTGTTCAGGCTTTCGCTGGGAGGAATGCAGGCCAGTGAAGACGTGTCTCAGGTGCCCATACACACACTGTACAACTGAGCAGCTCAGTCTCCCTGCACCGACCACACACACACACACACACACACACACACACACACACACACACACACACACACACACACACACACACACACACACACACACACACACACACACACACACACACACACACACACACACACACACACACACACACACACACAACTCATCCACCCACCGACACGCACCTTCTAATCAAACATCTGGAAACTGTTCACAAAATCACTTTTCTTCTCCCTCTCTCCCTCCGCCTCTCCCTCTCTCCCCTCCGTCTCTCCCTCCGTCCGCAGGAGAGCCCTGTGATAAAAACGCCTCCTTCCATTGGCGCGTCTGTCATCGTGGAGTTAGGGAACCGTCTCGTCTGTCAGCGCAGATGAAAGGCTGTTTATCAGACGCCTGGGATTTAAACATGCCCTAAATAGTTTATATTGAAATGATTATGTTAGGGGGGGGCAGGATGGTGCAGGTCCCACAGGGTCTGGCACACAGAGAGACAGAGCAGAGAGACAGAGGGCTCTGTCTACAGTACCTCACAGCATGACATTTACCTCCCAGCTAACTACTAACCCCACAAAACCACAAACTGCTGTCTACAATACTCTATCTACATTAACAACACATCACTACCCACTATCTCTATGCTATAAAAACACCTCTACCCCCTGGGCCTATCTGCACGTTACAACACACCACTGGCACAACCCGGTATGCTATAACACATGACTATCTTCAATATTCAACATTAGAGCACAGTCACACACTACACTCCTGTGGTCAGCTCAGCTGTGATATCAGCTAGCTTAGCCATGACCCTGTCAGCCCATTTAACCTGTTACAGATCTGTGTGTGCTGTTACCAAGGTTACAGAACGCTTTGGTCCAGGCAGGGGGCAGCATGGCAACAAGGTGGGACAGGTGGTCTGAATAAAATGTCTTGATCAATAAAACCCCTGGCTGACTGACTAGGCTCAGTGGGAGACGATCCAGAAGTAATGCTGGCTGGGTGGAGACTGGAGAGGAGTTCAGAGTTTATAGTTTCCCTTCCTGATATGTTTGAGTGTGTGCTTTTGTGTGTAGTCAGTGTGGATGTGTGTATTGATTGCTGACTAGTGTATGGTTAACTTGTGCGTGCATGCACATGTGTGTATATGCACTGGGCCTGCATGTGCATGTCTATCATGTAAGTGTGTGCGTGTGTGTGTGTGTGTGTGTGTGTGTGTGTGT
>NC_034192.2:10593004-10600504 GCF_002021735.2 Oncorhynchus kisutch
TTTCATAGAACTGCAGATAACTTTTTGGGATACTGAACCTAACAGAGGGAATAGGGGAAGGAGAGATACTCTACCTTCCTGGTACACTACATGACCACCTGGTCATCGAACATGTCATTCCAAAATCATGGTCAATAATATGGAGTTGGTCCCCCCTTTGCTGCTATAACAGCCTCCACTCTTCTGGGAAGGCTTTGCACTAGATGTTGGAACATTGCTGCGGGAACTTGCTTCCACTCAGCCACAAGAGCATTAGTGAGGTTGGGCAATGATGTTGGGCGATTAGGCCTGGCTCACAGTCGGCGTTCTAATTCATCTCAAAGATGTTCGATTTCTGTATGGACTTCATTTTGTGCACGGGGGCATTGTCATGCTGAAACAGGAAAGGGCCTTCCCCAAACTGTTGCCACAAAGTTGGAAGCACAGAATCGTCTAGAATGTCATTGTACACTGTTGCGTTAAGATTTCCCTTCACTGGAACTAAGGGGCCTAGCGCAAACCATGAAAAACAGCCCCAGTCCATTATTCCTCCTCCACCAAACTCTACAGTTGGCACATTGTGGCAGGTAGCGTTCTTCTGGCATCCGCCAAACACAGATTTGTCCGTCGGACTGCCAGATGGTGAAGTGTGATTCATCAATCCCGAGAACACGTTTCCACTGCTCCACGGTCCAATGGCAGCAAGCTTTACACCACTCCAGCCGACGCTTGGCGTTGCGTATGGTGATCTTAGGCTTGTGTGCAGATGCTCGGCCATGGAAACCCATTTCATGAAGCTCCTGATGAACAGTTCTTGTGCTGACGTTACTTCCAGAAGCAGTCTGGAACTCGGTAGTGAGTGTTGCAACCGAGGACAGACAAATTGTACACGCTACTCAACGGTCCTGTTCTGTGAGCTTGTGTGACCTACCACTTCACGGCTGAGCCATTGTTGCTCCTAGACGTTTCCACTTCACAATAACAGCACTTACAGTTGACTGGGGCAGCTATAGTAGGGCAGAAATGTGACGAACTGACTTGTTGGAAAGGTGTCATTCTAAAACGGTGCCACAGTAAGGCCATTCCATTGCCAATGTTTGTCTATGGAGATTGGCTGTGTGCTTGATTATATACACCTGTCAGCAATGGGTGTGGTTGAAATAGCTGAATCCAGGGGTGTCCACATACTTTTGTATATATAGTGTAGCTTGTCTGATGGGTGCTGTAGGGTATGGCAGTGGACCCCTGCAAACGTCCCACTCAGGTGTGTGTGTGTGTGTGTGTGTGTGTGTGTGTGTGTGTGTGTGTGTGTGCATGGGGCTGATAATGGGTCAGACTGATTTATACTACTGAAGGCAATGGGCCCTATAATTAGCTTAGCGTGAGTCCTGATCAGAGCCCCTCTCCTGCTCTGATGAGCCAGGCCTGCCCACCCCCAGGGCAAGAGGCTGCACACAGGAACACAGACCCGCCGCCCGCCCAAACACACTCTGATTGATGTACTGGACATGCAAAGCCTACCCCCGAACAGCCCCTCTGAACCCCCTTCCCTCTCCCACCCCTGAATGTTTCTGTCTCATGCACACTGTATTGCAACTACGCTACAAAGGCTAACACTCTTCTATTCACAGCCATCCTTTCCACTTCCCTGTGTCTCAATTTCAACATGCTGAAGCTGAGAGGAAGGTGGACAGGGTAACACCTATTTTTTGTAAAGGGGAGTGGGGGATTGGGGGAGTTTCCGTGGGAGACATTCTGGGGGAGATTTACGGTTGGAGGGACCCGTTCAAGGGAACCAGCTCTCATCTCCGTGGTGACAGATGAAGATTACTTGTCTGTCTTGTTTGTGTGAGCAGCGGCAGCAGGGCCAGTGGTGTGTTGGCTGAGAGCCAGTACAAATCAACAGAGACACCCCTGACTTGTCCACCAAATACCCCCATCATCACACCCCTCCATCTCACTGTTTCTCTGTCTGTCTGTCTCTCCTCTCATCCACCCCTGCCATGCTCACACATGCTCTGGGCAGACTTGACTGATCTGCTCTGCTGACGTCAGGAGTGAAGAGATAGAGAGTGGGTGCACACACACACAAACGTACCTCAAACTCCTCACACACACAGACATGCTGACCAGGCAAATCTCCATGCAGGCCCTTCTCTCTCGCTCGCTCTCTCTCTCTCTCTCTCTCTCAGTAAGACACATGTTCTATTGATTAAGAGGGAGTCATGAGAAAAGAGGAGTGGTTGTGCTTTATTAAGCATCATGCCAAGTCTCATCAACCCTCAACACACATACTGACTGAGCTGTAAGGGCACGATCGTCTTTCAGCAGGGCCTAGCTAACAGGATCCCCCTTCACTGTTGTCATGGGCACCTAATCCAGCTGTCAGCGCTGCCCCCGTCCTGAAATCACGCTATCCATACACATACACACACACACACACGCCCAGCTCAGCCCATCTGTCCTAGGTGATTGGTTTATTTGGACTCCTCAGCAGCCGAGGTCTGTGTAGATATAGCACTACACTCTCTCTCTCCCGCTCTCACACCCAGCCTCATCAAGTGTCCAGCACACGCTGGTTTAATCCTAAATGAGTAGAACTTTGACAAGACCTGGCTGTTTCTGTGCTAGAACTTTCACATTCTTCACTCTTTCCTGTCACTCTCTCTATCAGGTTTTTCTCCATCTATTATTTCATTATAGCCCAGGTTCCAGTTGAGTCTGTCTTGATCAATCTGGGCTCCAGTGATATGGGACAAAGCCTATGGCTGTGTCTGCAGAGAAAATAGCAGCAGCAGACGCACAGAGAGAGTCAGGAACGCTGTGTGTCAAAGCAGGCAGACGAATGGAGCACAGTGTCAAATCTAACAGACGTTCAGGGCTGCTCTAAAGACTTCCAGTCTCCATGGCAATCAGACTAATCAGACCTGTAAAGTATAAAAGGAAACTGCAAATAAAAAAGTTGTGATTAAAAACATCTCAATAACACAGGTGATATAAATGAGAGCTGGGGGTTATAGACAGTGTTGGAATGAAGGGGAGGAGCATCAACAATGACATCATCAGGTATGAAAACAACAGGACTGAGTCAGGCAGGGGAAAGATTCCTCAACTGATGAAAGATGAGAAGGTTGGAAAAGTTCACCTTTAGAGGAAATAGGTGGAGTTTTGTCCCCCCCCACCCCAATTTACAGGCCAAAGTCGTCACCTGTTGAAGTAAGATCTGCCACTGTATGGGAGAAACCTGCAGGCACCATTCCATAACAGTAACAGTATATACAAGCTCAGGATGTCTGAATGTCTGACTGATTTAAGTCTCCATGCTGGTAAACAACGTTCATTGTACAGGATCCATTTCTGCCTTTGAAAACAAAATAATGTAAAATAAAGGAAACAGAACCATAAGAAACCAAGATGGAAACGCTGCCTCGAGGCTCCCAGGTTTAAGGAAGTGCAGTTTTAGTTAGATATTAGTGGGGGTTCACGCATTTAGTCTGGTTTAGTGGTTAGTCCAGATTAGTTGAGATATTTCCATTCAAGGGAGAAATATTGAAACCACACTTTAACAGTCAGGTGGAACTTCACAGGGGGTTCGAGGTCTGAAAGAGGGAAAAGAAAGGGTCACAGGGACAGACTATGTACAGAACGGTGTCATCTAGGAGTTGATTGGCCTACGTTGTCTGAGAACCATGTCGTTTGTCACTTCTCACCAACCCTGTGGAGTGATTTCCATTCAACAGTCAGTCACGACTGTTGAAGGGATGCATCTTCCTCCACTGAGTCGGGAAAGGGTTATTCTATTCACGCTTTTATTCATTTGTGCATTCATTTAATTCGTTTTATACTAATTGACTGAGTCATCCGTTGCTGAACCTACAGTGTAGATACAGTATCTGGAGTCTGTCTCTCATCGACGGTGTCCAGGGCTTGTATGAAAGCTCTTTATGCCACGATGTGGCTGTTCGAGTGATAATGCTCACTTGGAATGCAGGTACTGTAGGCCAAACGAGTGCATACTTGAGGAGTAGGGTGGCAGTCTGAAACGGGAAGATGGCGAGGGGCATATGGTGATAATGAACTGTGAAGGGCCCTCTGAAAGACATCCCTTGAGGAGTAGGGTTTCAGATATGTTGGTACTGCAAGGGTCAGGCTAGGACACGTAACTGGCCAAGGGGACTGAGATGGAAACGATGCTATAGGATGGATGGGAAGTTAAAGGTCACCAATATTAAAGACTTCGGTGTCTATTCAATCAAAACCGCTATCTGGAAGAAGGCAAGGCAAGCATTGTAGTAGAGTTTGTTGAATAAATGAATCCAAAAGACATTCTCACAACATAAGTTCGATGATTTGTCTTCACCCGGAGACTTCCAGATGGTGGATTTGATTGAATGAAGCGCTATGTCATCCAAAGAGACTCTGCTGATAGAGACCCTTCAAAGATACTAGCTCTCATGTTCTCCACGGCAACGCAACGCCAAAGATATAATGGGATGGACCGGCTCCTCGTGTACTGTTCCCTCCAAGCCATGAGTATCAGCATGGGGAGGGGGAAGGAAGGACTGAGGGTGTTTCAGATATTTCGCCTAAATTAGTGAACATGAAACCGTGTCAAAATGGTCCAGTGTTCTTCAAGACCTTATTCGTTGACCATTAACTTTCCGTTATGTGTAAAGACAGTACCTGAGGAGGGGTGCCTGACCACCAGTCTAATCTTTGGAGGGATGTGTAGCTGCCTATAGGGGTAATGGTTAGTTACTGCGGGAAATCTAGAGAACATGTATCTTCTGCCGAGACGGGCAATGGGGAGAGGTGGGAGCAGGGTTGGAGAAGTTTACCAACAGGCTGGGACCTTGAGGGTGGACATAGAGGGTACCAAGGACTCATAAAAATACAAATGTATTTAACAGAGAGAGAGAGAGAGAGAGAGAGAGAGAGAGAGAAGGGAGATACAAGCACAAGCGCCATGGCAACACATAGAAAGAGGAAGAAAAGAGTTACCCATAAGAAGCCGCCGTTTCACCCGCTTGTCCACATCAGCTATTGACGTGGCATTGAACTCAGAGCTCTCAATTGCAGCCTCATCTCTCTCTAAAACACAAGTGACAAACAGTGAGCAGTAAGGTTAATTAGAAGCCCAATGTCCACCGCCCGCTGCCGCCCGAGATGTCAAGTCAGCCCCTCTTGGCGTTTGAGCAAAACCAAAGCCAAGAAGCAAGAAGCCATGAAAAGGCGCCAAAATCCCTGTTAGAGTGTTAATCCCAAAAACAAATCCAAAAGTCTCAGACAGCAAAAAAACAAACAAAATAAGTTGAAATGAGGGTAAGGGTGGGGGTAGGGGACAAAAATAGCAGTTCAAATAAAAATATAATTTAGGGGGGTGTGGGGGAGTTGGTTGTTGTAGCCGTTGCTGTTTCTGTTTTCCATATCAAACGGCCACACACACTCAGCAATGGTTCCCTCACATCCGAAAAGGAGGAAGAGAGGGAGGAGGAAAGGAAGGAGGAGTAGAGGGAAGGATGAGCAAACATGTCCAAGACAAGCTGCATGAGTGTTGGGTAAGAAGCAGGGGGGTGAGGATGACAACAGAACGGGTAGGAGGCTATGCTAGCCACCAGATCAGACAGACACTACAGAGGGAGGGAGCAACTACAAGGACTTCAGAATGACAAAATGAAAGAAAGAAAGAAAGAAAGGGATGAGAGAGAGAAAAAGGGAAGGAGAAGAGAGAGGAAATCCCGTCCCATCGTGGGCCACAATAGGAGAAGTAAACGGGAGTAGGAACACTCATAAATAAATGGGGTTGGGGACTAGTGGAAGGGGGAGCGATGGAGAGGGCATGCACAGAGGAGAAGGAGGTCGTCTGGGGGCAGCGCTGGTTGCCTGTTTGTCTATGGAACACATCACAACTGGCTTTAACAGTCAACGCTGGAAACCATGTTCCCAAGCTGGGGGGGGGGGGGGGGGGGGGGGGGGGGGGAAGGGAAAGCCCGGGGGTTACGGTTAAGATGAACATGCAAATATGCAGCTGAGGAAACACAGATATGCATTAGCAGCCACTGTGTTAGAATGGCTGGGCTGGGGTGGTGATGAGCGCTACTGGGCCTTGGGAAGAGAGTGTGTCTTTTACTGGGATGTCAGAGTCATTAGGCTCTGAATGAGCATCTCTCTCTGAAGCACTGAATTGGGGGTGGGGGGGGGGGCAGGCCAGGGCACTGCCACTCAGTACAATAGAACTAGGACTGTCTTTGATGTACAAAGTCCTACGGAGGGGGATTTTGAGTGAGGGGGGAGGAAGGGGTAACTAAAGCCCCCCCCCCTGGTCACCCCTGGCTTGGCCCGTTACTGGTCTTTCTCAGGCGGTTAGTTTGGGAAGGATTGGTAGACATTGTGAAGGACTCTCTGAAGCAGTGTTCACAAATGAATGGAGGCTTTCTGGCTCTCAACTAACGGTTAGGTGTGTGTGTGTGCATGTGTGTATATGAATGTGTGCATGTATGTGCGTGTGTGTTTATGGGTGACTGGGCAATTATGTGCTGGTGTATGGGTGTGAGTGCTTGTGAGTGTGTGCATGCTTGAGTGTGAGGGTGCGTGCACGTGTGTATGAGCGTGTGAAAGTGTGTGTGTGTGTGTGTGTGTGTGAGTGGGTGGTTGTGTAAGAAAGGGGGAGGAGAAGAGAGGACTCCAGGACTCTCCTAAGGGGCTAAGGAATCAGCAGTTCTAAGGTCCATTTAGAGGAGGCCTTCTGAGGGGGGATGTTTAGAGAGAGAGCAGAACTTCCACAGGAAATAATCACTGAAGAGAGGGAGGAATGAATCCATAGCAGTACACTACAGCTAAGAGGAGAACAGTAACGGTAACCAGTAACGATGCACTGTAAGAAAACAGGGGGACAAGTGTTGGTTGCTATTAATGTAACTGCAATTCAAGGAGGGAAAAATGAAAGAAAATACAAATCTGAATAAAAACAAAAAGGAAATGAAAGGGAAAATGCAGAACAGTAGGATCTCCATGCAGCCGGACAGACAGAAACACAGACAGGCAGAAGGGTTGCGTAGATTAGTGACAGAGGTATGGTGAGGACAGACGGACGGCCTGACAGACACGGAGAGCGTGTCAGATTGAGAATGCATGCGGCTGGCTGGGATGACGGCATGGCGGAGGTGTTATTGAGAAACAGGCAGGGTTTACTGGTCCCTGTCTCTACAGGTGGATGAGGGAGGAGGTGCTGATGGGTGGGGGGTGACGTGGGTTTTGGGGGTTGCCACAGTAACAGGATTTTGTTTGCTGGTTGAGGCCGTTGTACTGTTAGGGGGAGGGGGGCATATTTCAGGTTGGAGGAGGGGGGGTTGTTTGGAGCGATGTTTGTTTTTGGTTTGGGTGGGTAGCTCTATATAACGTTAGATCAGGCTGCAACTGAGATGTTCACTCTAATCCTGTATCATTGTTTTATTAGTTCCCCCCAGTCTTTAATTCAATTCCCTTTAATAATCTTAATTCCTTTAAGGTAAGGATTTAATC
>NC_034192.2:10603004-10606330 GCF_002021735.2 Oncorhynchus kisutch
GCCAGAGAGAGCAACACATTAAGGAATGAGACACTGATCATAAACACTCCTCTGTCACATGGCAAATCAGGTATTTTCAACATGCACCCGAAGCTGTTTTCTTAGTACACATTTAGATGGGGAGAATTCTTTACTCCCTCTTCTCCCCATGCCACGATCTCCAAAAACAGGGTGAGCAGTCTTCAGGCCCCTGACAGGAAATAATCACCATCGTCATCGTGAAACTCCGGGCGACATTTTCGGGGTGCAACAGAGCACAGATCTGTGCAAAAATACTGTAAAGCTCATTATAATCTGGCAGCTGGATTACAGATCGTTGAAGAAAAATGTATAATTGAATCACACTGCCAGATTATAATAAGGTTTACGGTATTTTCACACAGATTTGTGCTCTTTTGCACGGCGAAAATGTCGCCCTCCATCTCTATTCAATTACTCACAGTTTCAAGTTACTCACATGACTGTGTATATTTGCAATAAAAAAAAGAAACATTTGAACTTTAAGGCTGATTATCTAGAAAATGTAAATGTGTTACTGCGCTCTCTCTAATGCTCTCTCACTTTTCCTGTCCATCTCTCTCTCTCTCTCTCTGTCTCTCGCGCTCTCTCTCTCTCTCTCTGAATGTATCAGTGGCTCAATCTCTCCCCCTCTGTCTTTTGTTGTCAGTGTATAAATAAGATGAGGCCGGGGTAGGGAGAGAGGGCTCAGGGGTGAATTTAACTCATCACAAAGCCCTTCTCACCAGTTTCTCTCACACATTTATCTACTGCAAAACAGATGAGAAATAATAGAGCTTTAAGATGAATATGTTCTCTAATGTGCACTGAGTGTCAGTACCAGTCAAACGTTTGGCCACATACTCATTCAAGGGTTTTTCATTTGTAGAATAATAGTGAAGACATCAAAACGACGAAATAACACATATGGAATCATGTAGTAACCAAATAAGTGTCAAACATATCAAAATATATTTGAGATTCTTCCAAGGAGCCACCCTTTGCCTTGATGACAGCTTTGCACACTCTAAGCATTCTCTCAACCAGCTTCATGAGGAATGCTTTTCCAACAGTCTTGAAGGAGTTCCCACATATGCTGAGCACTTTGTGGCTGCTTTCCTTCACTCTGCGGTCCAACTCCTCCCAAACCATCTCAATTTGTTTGAGGTCGGGGGATTGCGGAGGCCAGGTCATCTGATGCAGCACTCCATCACTCTCCTTCTTGGTCAAATAGCCCTTAAAAAATGACAGTCCCACTAAGCACAAACCAGATGGGATGGTGTATCGCTGCAGAATGCTGTGGTAGCCATGCTGGTTAAGTGTGTCTTGAATTCTAAATAAATCACTGACAGTGTCACCAGCTAAGCACCTCCACACCATCACATCTCCTCCTCCATGCTTCACGGTGGGAACCACACATGCAGAGATCATCAGTTCACCTACTCTGTGTCTCACAAAGACAAGGCAGTTGGAACCAAAAATCTCACATTTGGACTCATCAGACCAAAGGACAGATTTCCACCGGTCCAATGTCCATTGGTTGTGTTTCTTGGCCACAGCAAGTCTCTTCTTATTATTGGTGTCCTTTAGTAGTGGTTTCAATGCAGCAATTTGAACATGAAGGCCTGATTCACGCAGTCTCCTTTGAACAATTGATGTTGAGATGTGTCCGTTACTTAAACTCAGTGAAGCATTTATTTGGGCTGAAATCTGAGGTGCAGTTAACTCTAATGAACTCATTCTCTGCAGCAGCGGTAACTCTGGGACTTCCTTTCCTGTGGTGGTCCTCATGAGAGCCAGTTTCATCATAGCGCTTGATGGTTTTTTGCGACTGCACTTGAAGAAACATTCAAAGTTCTTGAAATTTTCTGGATTGACTGACATGCAGGTCTTAAAGTAATGATGGACTGTCGTTTCTCTTTGCTTTTTTGAGCTGTTCTTGCCATAATATGGACTTGGTATTTTACCAAATAGGGCTATCTTCTGTATACCACCCCTACCTTGTCACAACACAACTGATTGGCTTAAACGCAGTAAGAAGCAAAGAAATTCCACAAATGAACTTTTAACAAGGCACACATGTTAATTGAAATGCATTCCAGGTGACTACCTCATGAAGCTGGTTGAGAGAATGCCAAGCGTGTGCAAAGCTGTCATCAAGGTAAAGGGTGGCTAATTTGAAGAATCTCAAATATAAAATATTGGTTACTACATGACTCCATATGTGTTATTTTATAGTTCTGATGTCTTCACTATTATTATACAATGTAGAAAATAGTAACAATAAAGAAAAAACCCTGGAATGAGTAGGTGTGTCCAAACCTTTGACTGGTACTCTATATGATTTGAGAGTATTGAGGAAGATGATTGCTTGAACAAAAGTGTATAATGTGTGTGTCAATTTAGAGTCTACACTGTTATGTATACAAATTGAGGAGAATGTGTGTGCCTCTCTCCCTCTCTCTCTGTGTGTGTGTGTGTGTGTGTGTGTGTGTGTGTGTGTGTGTGTGTGTGTGTGTGTGTGTGTGTGCGTGTGCTACATAAGTGAGTTTGTGTGCCTGTATGTTGGTGTGTGTGTGTGTGTGTGTGTGTGTGTGTGTTTGTGGCAGAAACTACTCAAAGAGATGAAGTACAGTCTGTTGTCACTCACCGATGCAGGTCTTGCTGTCTGAGTGCAGGGCGTACTTCTGGTGACAGCCACAAACCGGCCCCACATCCGTATCGTCACACATGTGCTGGCAGCCTCCGTTCCCATAGTTACACGTCACTCGGCAACATACAAGGATTGTAAGGGAGCGGTATAGGCCTACACCCCCCCACACACACCCTGACTATATACTCAAATACCTACACCAAAAAGAGAAATCTGTTTTTAAGTGCTTGGACAGACATTAATTCACTGTGTGCTGCTTCTTATGATCTTCAGACACAGTCCCCCAACAATAACAGTGAGAAGGCCCCAGAGTACATTCCTAATGTAGGGTATAAAGTAGCAGAATGTGAGCCATGACCGGAGCCGGCCTCCCTCTGTTCCTATACTCTCTGCTCTCTTCATGGACAGGTGACATGGTTCACCAGACACTGGGTTGGACCAGGACACAGAGAGAGAGGAGAGACGAAGTTGAGAGGCAGACGGAGAGAGAGAGAGAGAGAGAGAGAGAGAGAGAGAGAGAGAGAGAGAGAGAGAGAGAGAGAGAGAGAGAGAGAGAGAGTGAGAGAGGAGAGGAGAGAGAGAGAGAGAGAGAGAGAGAGAGAGAGAGAGGGAGCGAGAGAGAGAGAATGAAAGAATAACATTGAGAGAGAGAGAGAGAGAGAGAGAGAGAGAGAGA